>NC_079454.1:23262044-23444544 GCF_903798145.1 Danio aesculapii | reverse complement strand
ACAAAATTGGCCGTAGTGTATGCGTGAGAATGAGAGTGTATGGGTGTTTCCCAGTGATGAGTTGCAGCTGAAATGTCATCTGCTTCGTAAAACATATGCTGGATAAGTTTGCGGTTTATTCCGCGGTGGTGACCCCAGATTAATAAAGGGACTAAGCCGAAAAGAAAATGAATGAATGAATTCTAAATTTGACTGGTCATTATTAACAGGTAAACTATAAATAAGAATGTTAAATTACCATCAAATGGCAGTATTACAAACAGAGACACGGCATGCAGCTGTGATCCCAGCAAACAATTGTGTTTCTAATAGACATCTAAATGTAGATAGCTTGGCTAAACATGGCTAAACTTGGGCTGTCAGTGAAAATCTAATAGACATCTAAGAATAGCCCAAAACTAGACTAGTCATCAAATAGACAGATTAGACAGACTTTATATGTGTAGTCATTCATTTCTGTTTATTTGATAACTAGTCTAGTTTTGGCCTATTCTTAGACATCCATTAGATTGTTACATGACAGCCCAATTTTAGCATTGTTTTAGCCAAGACGACTATGTTTAGACGTCTATTAGACACCTATTAGACATCTTTTAAAAACAAGAAATGCTTGCTGGGATGCCTCTGTGAATGGTGAGGAAAAATTAAGGAAAATATTACATTTCTTTCATTTACAAATGTAGAGCATTTTGTTTTTGGAAGAGTGGGTTATGCAAAAAAACTAAGCTAAACGCTTTACAGCTTTGAATGATGTCCTGTGCATATATGTACATCAAAAATAGATGTTTTATTTAGCCTACATTGACAGAGATCAGCCCAATCTCATTAGGAAACTTGACTATTTTACATATTGTCAGAAAAGTGGCTGATTTGAACAAAATCATATGACTTCAATCATTTGAAAACACAATTTTTAAAAGGAGGCATGACTCCAGAACACTACCCCTCATTGGGGGAAGAGCAAATCATGCTAAAATGTATGAATGAGATTGTACAAATTAATCCAAATTAGTCACTAAATCACAAAGTTACAAAGATTCCCAATGGGGTGATCAGTTCAACACTGCAGCTGGAATTGCTCACCAGTTCATCTCTGAACAGGGCAAAGATCTGAATCTCAATGTTTATTTCTTTTACGTCTTAACACCATTCCAGAATCTATTGCTATATACATAGCAATAACCAGTTATTAACCTGCATGTCTTTTTGCAGTGGGTGTTTTTTTCTAAGTAGGATGCAATCCTGGAGTAACATCCATGTTGTTCCTGGAACATCACTCCAGGTTCGAAAATATAATCCATACCTACGGTAAACCTAACCATAACTGTAAATCATCCCCAAAATCAGAGGGGATTGATAGTTGGATAACAATGATATAGAAGCACAAAACCCTAACTGTAAGCCCAAATTTAACAGAAACTGTAATCTTATCCCTTAAATCTGATTGGCTGATTGGAATGTTGTTCCAGGATCAACATAGATGTTGATCCAGGAACATGTCCTACTTGCTGAAATCACACCAACCATATTTTGGCTGTAGGAGGAAACCGAGCAAACCCATGCAGATACAGGGAGAACACAGAAAGGCTTCCTGCTGCATGGGGCTCGACCTGAGCATTCGTCTGATTCATCATCTAAATGAACCTTTGCCGAGGACAATTTTGTGTGAAGAACTGAACCAAAGTTTACTTTACTAATGAAAGCAAGTTTATTCGATCTGGGTCCAATAGGAAACATTATTCTAGTCAACTAAAACTGTGGAAGAGACTGGATAAAGAGTTCAAGATCACACCAGAGCAGTGTTCAAGACTAGTCATTCAAGTCGATGAAGTCATTCAAGTCAATTTTTCTCTAACATTGACCTGCACAGTATATGTATGTAAAATATATGCTAGAAAAACAGTCCCTGACAGTGACAGTAAGCAGCAGTGTGTAATATGACTCTGCTGGAGCTCGAATAAAAATGGAGACTTGAACAGTTCTCACGTGCTGTGTCATTTATTTATTTTTAACACAACATATGGTATTTCCTCACAAACATATGTCTGCTTTTCTCTCAGCAGAGTGCTGTTGTAGTTTAAACCAGACCTGGGTCATGGCACAGTGTGAGATCATCTATAGGACGTTTTGTTAAACATGCAGTACCGCACTGTACCTGAAACCAAAAACTTTGAATGTCCTCTGAAGTGCCTTGAAACACTTAGCCCCATCTAATGTGTTAATGTAATTTCAACTGATACAGGAAGATGGGAGGGCCATGTTGAGCAGCTCCTCCTTATTTTTTTTTTTAAATAGCCAGTAGAGTTTTGATTATAATAAAGCTCAGCCGGGGCAGTTTAGTTCAGCTACATCTGATTGCTTATGACAGCCACAGTCTAATAGTACTGAGTTTGTCTAGGAATTGTGTAGAATTCAAATGGGTTCAATATGCTTTGTGGGGAAAAAGTGACCAATATCAGCTACAGCTTTAATGGAATACTCCACTTTTTTTGTAAATACACTCATTTTACAAGTCTCTTACAGTTGTATCATTTTTTATATCCATTTAACCAATTTCCAGATCTGACACGAGCACTTTTAGCTTAGCTTAGTATGAACCATTGAAGCAGATAGCTTGTCACTCAACAATTAAATTCATTTTCCTTCAGCTTATCCAGCATATGTTTTACACATATGTTTCCAGCTACAACCCATTTCAGGGAAACACCCGCACACTACGATCAGTTTAGTCTATTCAATTCGCCTATACCGCATGTCGTTGGACTGTAGGGGAAACCGGAACACCTGGTGGAAACCCTAGCAAACACGAAGAGAACTTGCAAACTCCACACAGGTATCCCAACTGGCCCAGCCGGGACTTGAACCAGCGACCTTCTTGCTGTGAGGTGACAATGCTAGTCACTGAGGCACCGTGTCACCACTCAAAAATTTCATTTCAATTTCACTCAAAATTACATCATGTACTAAGACCAATGGTAAATGAAAAGTTGCTATTTTCTTAGGAACTTTGCGGCTTTACCATGGCTGCAGCAGGCACAATGATGTAGAGATTGGCTGAATGGATTAAAAAAATTATTAAACTCAACTGTTTAACTCTAGAGGAGTTGTAAAATGAGTCTACTTACAAAAAAGCAGAGTGTTCCTTTAATGTTTATTTGTAGTGGGGTCAAGACACTTTAGATTCTAGAGA
Source organism: Danio aesculapii (assembly GCF_903798145.1). Classification (NCBI taxonomy): domain Eukaryota; kingdom Metazoa; phylum Chordata; class Actinopteri; order Cypriniformes; family Danionidae; genus Danio; species Danio aesculapii. Next base: position 23,441,354 of record NC_079454.1, on the reverse strand, counting down.
ACATTTGATTGAACAGAATAACTCATAAGAAGTTGTGAAGTGCAGAGTGACGCCATCAAAACACTGATTCATATTGGTGGAAGTGAAAGACTGCAAGTTTTGAAATCACATACTGTATCTTCTAAATGCAAAATTAGTCTCTGTTTTGGAACACACTAGCTAACCTTAAAGTCCATGTGAAAATAAAAATGTACCACACATTGTTATTCATTAGGTGAACAATTAATCTGTGCAAGTTAATCCACTGAAAGGAAATGTTTAGGTAATCTTCAATTGTAGTCTGGTAAGTTTGCTACGAGGCAATGATTTGCAAAACTAAAGCCCCGTCACCCTCATCACTATTTTGTTTCAGATGGATGTACATCCATACTGAAATAAAAGTCTCAGCAATTTTTGATTCAAGCTGACTTTAACAGTAACATACTACTACAGTTAGTAAGAATGCCATCCCTCATCTCTGCCATTCACCTGGACTACACCTCCCACTATATGCATTACGCCAGTCATCCCACCACAGCTGTGACCCATCAGACTCTGATTAAACTACACCTGCAGGAATGTATGACTCACATATGAGCACCACACTTATACACATTCAGTGCTTAGTATTCTTTACCAGTTGTGGATATTGCCCTACCTGTTTTTATTCCTGAACTGGTCCTTGTTTTATGTTTGTTTTCTTCCTGCCCTGACCTTCACTTCTTTATTCTTTATTTATTCTGAGTGAGTAAGTGCTTTTTCTTTGTTGTTTACATTTAAATATAATTGTTCTTAAGATTTAGAAAACCCCTTAACCCATTTAAAGCTATTACACCAAAAATACCTAATCATGGGAAAAATGGTTGCAGTGGTTATTATAATTTTCAAAACAAAATACTGTGATAGTGTTTCTGATATTAAGTGTAAGTACTTTTACATCTTGTATTTCACTAGGTTATAGGGCTGCACGATATTGGAAAAATCTGACATTGCAATATTTACATTTTCTGCAATATATAGAGAGATATTGGAGAGAATTTTTGTCACAATTTTATTTTAAGTTTCAGTTCTCACTCTTAAAAAATTCTTTTGAATTTTGCTTCAATAAACTCCTAATTTTCTCCTTATTAATAGTTATTAAGGTCGTTTAGGTATTGGACAGGATTAGAGATGTACAATTAGATTATACAGAACATGTGCTTTTATAAGTACTAATAAGCAGCCAATAATCGTAGTGTGTATAATAACAGTGACAATTAGTCCCTAAAGTGTTACCGAATGTATTAATTTTGATTGACAGGGATGATTCAACTCTGAAAACTGGACTGACACATTTTCAATTTACTAGAAGTTCTATGTTAAGATGCTTTGACACAATCTACATTGTAAATGCGCTATATAAATAAACATGATTTAAATTGAATTGAATATTCTCTTGGGTTACGCTTTACATTGTTGTTTGTCGTTCTATATACCATTCTTTTATTGAAGCTGCTTTGGGTATGTCATCTTTAATTCATAACACGTATACTAAACCAAGAAAAAAATAAATTTTGATTTCAAAGGGGATTTAAAGGTAAATGAAGCAAACTCTGTTCATTAGTTATGATGATGTCACTTGTATTTCAATAAGTAAATATTTAACTATTTTGCAACACATTTACCTGAAAAGCATGATATATATACCACAGAGGCACAATGGTGTAGTAATACTGATATAATGAGGCCATGGGTATATATGTAGAATGATTTACAACAGTTTTTAACCTGGCTCAACTAATTTGTGCCAGTTCGTAGGAAATAAATCCATTTTAATCTTTGTACATTTTGTTCCGTTGGCACAGTCATTGGGAATATTCGAGAACCATTCAAACTCAAATCATTTTGTTTCCCTCAAGGTTATATTTGCCTTGTTGAACTTGTTCAGCACTTTTATTTCACATTTGACAGTTCAATATTGAATTTAAAAAAACAACAATGAATGTGTTTATCTCAGAGTCTGGAATGATGCAAAATCACAAGATGATGTTGAAGAATGGGAAAATAGCAACATGTTTTTTTTTTATTATTATTTAAAATGACTCCTGGCTACTGGCTCATTGAGAAATATGGGTAAATAACAGGGTGAAGTGGAGTTCGGCTGTCTCAGACCTTTCAGTCATATGTCAGAATGACAAGAATAGTGAGACTCTGTGTTGTTTGTTATAATAAAAGCATAAAATATCAATCATTCCATTTTTGAAAGCCAATACAAATATTGGATATCAGTAGAGCAGATTAGGAAAGACACAGAGCCTCCCACAGACATTAATGACAAACAAATGTTTAAAACAATACTATCACTATCCACTCATTTATGTCAAATAGATCTTTGTTCTCAGACAAAATCAAAGTATGATGCAGATGAGGGTAATCTTGCTGGTTCCAAAACGAATTACCCCACGATGTGCTTGTCAAAATCAGCGATAACGGTGACATAAATCAAACCAATGTGCATGGTTTATAAAAAGGAAAGTACAACAGACCTACAACCCCCTGCTAAATCATTCACCTATCACCTCATGCAGTAAACATTATTACTATCATGAGATAAGGTGATGTGTAATTATCTTTTATACCTCTTTTTGCATCTGGAAACACACAGCCTGTGTTTTAGTGCTAATAACATTCCATGAAGGTCTGTGAAAATCTAAATGTTTTAGTTTGTGTTGCAAATTCACCATTGACAGATCAGCATTATCACACACAGAGGGGTCTTTATTGAATCTGCAGGCTGATAAATCAATTAGATCGCCCTACTTATCATTATATACTTTGTTATGGGCAATTCAGAGTTTCTTCTGACAAGCCACGTGTCACCCCGTGGCACTTGAAACCTCTTTTGTGCGTCTCAGGTATGACTAGTATTATTGCTGTTGATGTTGTTACCTCCCTGTCCCCGCCCAGGCTCGCTCGTCGTTCCGCATGACCCGCGCGCAGGCTACAAGGTAGAAAACAAGGCTGGCCCTTTAAGACGGCAGTGATCGCTCCGCAGGCGACCGTTCGGCGTTATTATCGAGCTCCAAGACTATACAACACACATGAGATAGATGGACTTATAACAATGGAATATCACTGCGTTCTGTTTACTGTTTTGTTGCAGTTAATCATCCAACCAGGTAGGGCGGCTGTTGTCATTTTTTGTTGCTTTTTTATGGTCTTACTTTGTTTCCCAAGCTTAAAGATAGACTAGAAGTTGTTCAGTGAAGAGTCGGGATGTGCACTTGCTGAGATGAGAGCCTTGCTAAATTACTATCGCAAAAGCAAAACGGATTACTTTCTGAGAATAATGTACGGACCTGTTGCTTCTTACTACTCATGGTTCATTATTAAAGCAGTTTAATATTAATCTACACACTGTTCTGTCTTTCATCATAATTAATATAAATGTGTATCAATAAGGGGCTTTCACGCTTACACTGGTCTGTCAGTCCAGAACTCTTCTATTCTCTGAAAACTGCATGTGAGAGCTTCCACTGATAATCCCTTTGAATCATATCCTCTTCACTTACCGTGCAGAGACTCTATATATCAGGAATTTAAGCAGTTACAGGAACCGCTCATTGAAACAAGATATTGATCCGGAGAGCGGCAGGTGAGAATGTAAAGTAAAGCCGATCCGCGCGCTGCTCTCAATTATTCATCACTCAGGCTCGAGCGCGCGCGCGTCTCCGCAACAAGTGGAGGAATATGAAGCCTATTTCAGCTGGCGAGGGACGTGAAGGAAAGAGTTTGGAGGCTAAAAAGTACACAAGTTGATGTTTTTAGATAAAATGCCTATTAACGCATTGTCGCTTGAAAGTCCCGTAAAGCTTTCGAAACAAATGTTTCCAAAGGCGTACATACTGCTACAAATAACATTTTATAGAATCGACAAAAGTAGACATTTGCGAACAGAAACCGCGGTCATTTGAGGAGGTAGCCATAGCAACAGTGTCCAGCTTCAGCACTTTTGGTCCAAAAGAATTCTTAAGACAACAAGTCTTAAGAATTTACGCTTCCAATATAAAGTTTGCTGAGCAATGCATTTAAAAAACCATTTTGATTACTTTAAGCACATAACACTGATTGGAAATGTTTTTTATATGTAAAGAACGTTTAAAAACATGTAAATAACTTTTTTTCACCTATAAAAAACTCTTTTGTGGGAAATAAAGGTTTCATCGATGTTAAGCGTTCTAAAAACATTGAAACCAATGAATAATGTTAAAGAATGGGCAACATATAAATGACCAGAAATATAAACACGAGTTTCCAGTATAACTGAAGATAAAATTGGACCTTAAGGTCAAAGTTTGTTGGAGTTTTCAAAAGTGGCTTAAAATGTGTTTGCATTTGCAGTTAATTTTATTATTGCCCTATCAGCCTGGACAACGGTTGCATGTAAATGATCAGGAATTCCTTGTTTTATACCAAAAGCCATTGAAGATGTTTTGCATGCTTCACCCTGACTTTTTTTTTTTTTTTTTTTTGCTTTGGCTCGCTGGCACCTTATGGACGTATCAGATGGTCTTTTGTAGTGCTCAGATAAGCCCTTATGGATGTTCTGAAAGATGAGGGGCGAGTCTGGACTGCATCTGTTAACTGACCACTGCGTATCATGTGTTCAGACTTTTATCCCAGTGTAACTCGTGCTTTTAAACAAAGATACTTTTTGTCTTGGTTACAGTTTTTAACTGCTGTCTTGTGCTAAATTTACGTTTCCAATAAGAATCTGTTGTGAAAAATCTGTTGTGATACTTTGCTTAAATTCCACGAACGCGCTCTTAGAGAGCATGGGCTTACCTGGAGAATCGTGGCAATCAGAGCCGTGTTATGAAGGACTTCATTCAATTCAAATGATCAGGTTTAGAGCGAGCGTGGACAATGCAGAACACATGCACACGCATTTAGTGTGGTTTTGGCATGAATCTGAAGATCAGCTTTGTAACGCTAGAGGGCTTCAGCGCTCAAGTGACTACTTTGCATAGGGTTCTTGTAAACCCATAACGCTACGGGCTTTCGGATAACAGCCATGAGAATTCGTTTACATGGAACGAATATGCATAATTAATTAATGCCATGATATCAACTGTTTGAGCATAATAATTATATTCAAAAGTAAGCCTTCTGGTGGTGCATGTATTAATTGGGTCTGTGTGTAGGCTGATGCCTCTAGTGACTGACGATGGTATCACAAGTCCTTATGAATATATGAAAGATCTGTTTGCATCTGGGACCAAATGTTACTGATCTTGCATGCTATTATATTTATCAAGCCTCATTAGCTTATAGTGAACACTCAGCTCCTTTACATCACCTCTGTTTAGCAACTCATAATGTTGTCGTAATGGCGTAATTAAGATTTAAAAAACCCTCTCTGCATGGTTTAAATATTTACCTGAAAAGCAGTGAGGTGATAATCTGTGTGCATTACCAGTGTTACTCTCAGAGTTGTTTTCTCTCTTTCTTATTTGTCTTTGTGGTGTTGGTGTTTGGAGCTTTGGAGAAGATAAGTAAATATGGAACGGTTGTGCTTAGGTTTTTCTCTGGAAGGACACCTGACTTTGCAGATGCTGTTTTCTTGGCACAGAGTGACAGTTTGCACTGAGGCAAGCAGCTAATCAGGCTAAACCACAGCTTCTATATTTTTATCATGTTATCTCATTTTAACTTGAAGCAGCCATGGGGGCCGTATAGCGTACTCCCCTCCTCCTGTCTCTCACATTCTCAGAAATCAAGACTGAAATAAGCAGATGCAAAAAGTAATGTTTTATTGAACATTTATTGAAGATACTTCCATTTATACATTTACATTTAAAATATATATTTCCTTCATTTTTGAGTTGCTTCTGCCACAAGACATTAACTTAGGAGTCATTAATATTATTATCTATCAATCAAAACTAACTACAGAAATCAATCACAGCTTAATGCACAGAATTTATTAACTACCAGGAACCATTATTACACTTCATTGCTTAATCTTTGAATTACACACACGACAGTGTTTTTTTTTTTAAGAAAATTATTCTGTTCAGCAAGGCGGCATTTATTTTATTAATTAAATGTAAAAACAAAAAAGTTAAATTGTTAAATATTTATTACAATTTTAAATGCTTTCTAATTGTATGTAGTTTCAAGTTAAATTATTACTCCAGTCATTATTGCTTTTATTACTATTACCATTAATAATAATAATAATTCATATTAGTGTGATTTCTGAAGGAAATAGATCTATCTATCTATCTATCTATCTATCTATCTATCTATCTATCTATCTATCTATCTATCTATCTATCTATCTATCTATCTATCTATCTATCTATATATATATAAATATACATATATATATATATATATACACATATATATATATATATATATATATATATATATATATATATATATATATATATATATATATATATATATATATATATATATATTCATTCATTCACTCATTTTCTTTTTGGCTTAGTCCCATTGTTACTCTGGGGTCTCCACAGTGGAATGAATCGCTTATCTAGCATATGTTTTATGCAGCGGATGCCCTTCCAGCTGCAACCCATCATTGGGAAACATCCATACACACTCATTCTCAAACATACACTATGGACAATTTAGCTCACCCATTTCACCTGTACCGCATGTCTTTGGACTGTGGGGGAACCTGGAGCACCCGGAGGAAAACCACGCGAACACGGGGAGAACATGCAAACTTCATACAGAAATGCCAACTGACCCAGCCGAGGCTCGAACCAGCGACCTTCTTGCTGTGAGGCGATTGTGCTACCCAGTGCGCCACCGCGTTGCCCTAAATATATATTTTCATTTTTCAGCTATTTTCATTGACTAACTTAACATTTAACATTTTACTTAACATATTTCCACATATTTAAAACGTAAATTTTCCACAGAAAGAGAGGGGGAGAGAGAGAGATTTTTTTTATTTTTTAATCAAAAGCTCCAGTGGTTTTAGAGTACTAACTTGAGTATTTTTCTTGAAAAGGTTACTAGCAACTTCTGAGGGAAAATATTTTCCCTCAGAAAATAAGTCCTTTTTGCTTTTTCAATGTGTTTGTTAGGGAAAAATATGCTTATATAATAATCAGTTGCATTTTTTATTTCCATGCTACTAAGAAATGGGTTTTTTCAGTTTGACGGTTTTCCTGTTTCTATCCAGTTTTTAAAATACATGTTTACCATGTTCTCAGTCTTGCGAAGAAGTGCAAGATGACTACACATTTATTTGTTTAAAACCTTAAAGCTAAAATTAAATATTGCATCTGTATAATAAATTGCAGTACTGAATGGAGCGTTGCATGTAGAAAGATGCTCTACTTTAATCAAGAATCTAATTCAAGATGAGTGAAACTTGATGAGCAGCTGTACAACTGTCTGAAATTGCAACCCTTGCAACCCTGAGGAACAGGGAAGACTTTTTGAATTGAAGTTGTGAAATTGTACATTTCACACCCAAAACTGCTATTTATGCAAGGGCTTTGGTTTGTGTAGGTGTGTTTGTATGCCTGTGTGTGTAAAATATCCATGCACCTGGTATATTCTTTATAGGTTTTTTTTCTCTTCAAAATCAGAAACATAGTATTCTGTCTTGTCAAATGCATTTAACACAGAGCAGATATCACCTTAATACCATACATTGACTCATTTCTGCAACTCTTCAAAACATTTTATCCGAAACATGTGTCAATAAATTCATAAGTAATCTATCCTCTTGTACGTTCATCAAATGTTCAACTTCTTTATCTTTCCCTTGCGCACCATGTTCACATTCTTGTTTCTTCTCAGGCAGGTCGAGGCCTACCATTACCCCACAAGGTCCCTGGCTCACAGTACCACTGAACAGCAACTTCAGTTTGCACTGCCAGGGTAACATTTCAGTGCGCTGGCAGCATGAAAACCGTCCCATGCGTACCCTGAAGGAGGAACAAAGACAGGGTCAACTGACAATTCTTAAAGTGAACAGAGCCGGCCCTCAACACTTGGGAAAATATTCATGCCGAGAGGAGAATACTGGTGAAAAGAGCTCAATCTATGTGTACGTGAAAGGTAAGTCTTCCTTTTGCATCTTTTAGAGAGTGTGTGTTAATTGGGTGTAATAAATTGTCTGGGCTGAGTGACATGTCTGTAGGGAAATATTTAAGGAATTCTGAACCCTCCTTTACTGTATGTAATTTAGCATCTGCCTTGTTTGTTATACCTGCATGATTGTTGCTACCACATTTTTTTATGTGTTTTCAAATCTGCATGCAACAGTTTGAATAGATACTAATAGAGATACTGTACAAACCAGTGGCATGGGCAAAAGGTGAGTGGACATACTCTCAAATTAAATAAATAAAAACAAAGATGTAAATTTTGACAAATAAAAATGTCATTATTGGTTGCATATATCATATAAATTCGTAGAAAAAATCTCTATGGTAGAGATCAAAGAGTAGCATACATGTAAACTCTCTATATATTTGACTTTGTAGCTTCATCAAACAATATTAAACTCTATTAGATCACATATATTTGAATCATGTGCTCTAGATTCAAACAAGCTTTATACAGGACATGTGGGATGACCTTGGCATTCCTATAATGAAGATGATATACTGCAGTGTTTTCCACCATAATGTGAAAATGTTGAGACCCTTTTCACGAGACTGTTATGATGCGTTTAACGATCATCATAATCTTAAATCCTTGAAAGTTTTTAATATTTAGATAAAAAAAACGTACAAACATTTCAATACATTTATTGATGTATTATATTATCTTTGCGTCAAATTACAAAAAGCGAAATACCACTTGTGTGAGGTGTTTGTAATGCAGCGTCTATGGGGCTGAGAGTATTTTTGACGTTAATCTCTCTCCTGATTGCCGTCATCAGTCTGACAGTTTTTTTTTCCTTTTTCTGAAAGTCTCGATAACACCACGGTGGAGTTTTTCTTTTATTATTTCAACAAATAGGATTGTAAAAAAATTATTTGTTGTGCTCTCCCACTCACTGTGCTCTCAGTTTACCCAGCTATGATGCCTTCCGCTACTGAGAAACCCGGAAATGTGATAAGGGTCTATTGAAACTGGGGGTGGAATGTTATAGTGGAAGGAATGATGAAATGATTGGATCAGATCAGCTTGTTTGACAGTTCTAGCCCTAGCACATACAACTGGAGGATGCAAATGAAAGGACTATTACTTCTAACAAATGCTATGCAGGATTTTACTTCTTAGACAAAAATCAATAAATAAATTGTGTCTCATTTGTTTCGATTGAGAAACTGTCAATATTAGTGATTAGGTATGGTCATTTTTGCAGAAACACATACAATAACCAATATTTCTTTGTATTTAGAGATCAAATCAGGTCTTGATATAAAGCCTGGTTAGAAAACAAAGAAGCAAACAGACACATTTCTGAAATTCAGATTTCCTTACAAAATAATTTCATGTAATAAACACCGATTAAATGCCTTATGGCTAGCAAGACATGTCTTTAACACTAGAACCGCCATGGGGTCAATTTTACCCTGCACTGTTATTCAATTGTACATAACAGACCTTCAATAAAACATTCAAGCCTCCCAGTCATTGACTTTTACTAAAACTACCATATTTACAATTCCCAGATATTAAAAATTATTTAGATACAAATAGATTTAAAAAGTGGGACATTTATACCTACAGTATAAGCGCCAACGTGGGTCAAATTTACCCACTATAAAAAAAATGCTTGTATTTATGCAATGCTTATGTTTGAAATTACTCATCACCAATAACTTTTACTTTTACTTTCAATTTTACTTACTGAATTAGTGGTTATAATTAACGAATAAAATCACAATGACTAAAAGAAGGCAATTTGTAGAGCTATTAAAAACACAAAATGCAATGAATGACGGAGAGTCTGGAGAAATAAGTTATGTATCAGAATATGATGGCTCAAATTTGGATATTTTAACCTTTACTCTTAAATCAATCTTCATTCATTCATTCATTCATTCATTCATTCATTTTCTTTTCGGCCCAATTAATCTGTGATCGCCACAGCGGAATAAACCGCCAACTTATCCAGCAAATGTTTTACGCAGCGGATGCCCTTCCAGCTGCAACCCATCACTGGGAAATAAAATAATCTTGTTATCCTAAAATAATCATTATCATAGTCATTAATAATCATAGTCTATACACTTTTTGTTAACAGTGGCGAAAAACAGTGAAATAGTATGTTTGTTTTTTTAACTATTTCTAAACAAAATTTGTGCTGGGTAAAATTTACCCACACTAGTGATTTTAGGAATGCATCGACCTTCGGCGGTTCTAGTGTTAAGGCAGGGGTGCCCAAATTTTTTCTTATGAAGGGCCAAAGGTAAATATAGCTGCCATGGGTACTTCCTAATTTATTTAATAATATTTAAAAATAACTAGAAAACACTGCTTTGTATTAACTATTGCAGTATATTTTTTAACGTTTTTATAATGAACTTATTACAGTAAAAATGATCTCATTTATAACAGAATGGAGTTACGCTAGTCAACTGCATCTGATTTGCCTTTGTTTGCTCGAAGATGTCTTCTGCATTGTCCTTGATCTGTCCAGTGACAGTATTTAAATTTTTTTTTACAAAGGATTTATTTACGTATGTACAATTAACATTTAAATGAAACATTAAATTTCAGTTGGCTTTTTTTGTAGCTCAGCAATATAACAAACAAACAAAACATATGATTTAAAACTAGAAATCTCTGTTAAAATCATTCGCACCCTGCCCATCATTCATACTCTTTTCTCAGACATGATGGTGGGCCAAATCAAAGGTTACATTAATTCACTCAAAAATGAAAATTTACCCACAGAAAGTGGTTCAGAGTTTCTTTTTTTTTGTCGAACACAAAAGAAGATATTTAAAAAAACAATTGACATCCAGACGACGCGGTGGCGCAATGGGTAGCACGTTCACCTCACAGCAGGGAGGTCGCTGGTTTGAGCCTCTGCCGGGTCATTTGGCATTTCTGTGTGGAGTTTGCATGTTCTCCCCATGTTTGCGTGGGTTTCTTCTGGGTGCTCTGGTTCCCCCCACAGTCCAAAGACATGTGGTACAGGTAAATTGGGTATGCTAAAATTGACCGTAGTGAATGAGTGTGTGTATGTTTCCCAGTGATGGGTTGCAGCTGGAAGGGCATCCGCTGAGTAAAAACATATGCTGAATAAACTGGCGGTTCATTCCGCTGTGGCGACCCCAGATTAATAAAGGGACTAAGCTGAAAAAAAATGAATGAATGAACTGACATCAATAGTAAAAAAAAAACAAATACTATGGTAGTAAATGGTTACACGTTTCAAAATAACTTCTTTTGTGTTTAACAGAGGAAACAAACTCATAATCAGGTTTGAAACAAGGAAAGGGTGGGTAAATGATGAAAGAATTGTAATTTGTGGGTGAAATATCCCTTTAAGCAAATCAAATGACAGAAATAATCCATGATAAATTGACCAATGATTGTTCCTAACCATCCGATAATATTCATTTATTGGCTGATACTGATATAACTGTCAATTTACTCTGCATTATTAGTCAATATAAGTGCCACTCTGAGCCTTATGTAGTCTCACCACTGGTATTGAAATGACATTTGCAGTATTTTATGTTTTTTTCATGTTCTTGTTCTAACTATTTATGTTCTTTATATCTTCCTCTCTAACTCTCCCTCTTTTTCTTTTACGAACACATGCTTAAGCATCTCTCATCTTCCTCTATCATTCCATATTGTGCCAGAAATAAACCTACAGATGCCCTAAATACCAACCTTCAGCCCTCTGCATTTACTTGTTACCTGCATGACCTGCATGACATTCTGTGTAATTTTTTTTTCAAGCATGTTCTTATAATCTCACTTAACCAACACTTAAACTCAGTCCTTGGCAGATTTGTTTTTCCAAGAGTAAACACTGTTGGTGTGGGTTGCTTGTATTTGTTTGTTAGGTATGATGGAGGGTTGTTTTTCACTTTCTCTCTTTCTCTGAGCTGTAAAGTCATGATCTAAGCCCCCTTGGTTGTGTTTCATTGGTTTTTGATTTAGCATTCCTCTCAGCAGATCCTGAAAATCCCTTCAGGAGGACCATCGTGTTCGACATTGTTGCGGCAGAAGGAGATACGACGGTGATCCCATGCTTGGCCACAGACCCAGATATGAAAAATTTGAACCTGCAGAAATGTGACGGACAGCCCCTTCCCAACAGCCTGCGATATTCAGCCAGTCTCGAGACGGGAGTGTCGGTGGAAAAAGTCAGGAAGGAATTTGAGGGATGTTACGTCTGCGTCGGAACTCTGGAAGGCGTTGCGGTTAAATCCGGAAGATATCAACTTACTGTCCGACTTGGTGAGAGAAAGAAATGGAGATATGCATGAATATTAGGGCTGTCAATTTAGTCTGAAGTCTTTTTTAATGTTGATAACAATAATAATGAAGTATAATGATAAAATTACAGTATTTTATTCACCAAGAAAGCATTTAATTGATCAACAGTGACAGTAGAGATATCATTCTGTTAAAGGTTTGCGTTTCAAATAAATGTTCCTTTTAGCTTTATGCTCAACCTTAAAAAAATGGCATCACAGTTTCAAGGAGAACGTATAGAAGCTCAATTATTTTATACATTGATTACAATAAATATCAAATCAGGATTTTATTGATAATTCTGAAGAATCGTGACAATGAAGACTATTAATAATTATTTTTTAGGGGGTTTTCACCTTTAATTTGGATAGGATAGTGAAGGTTACAGACAGGAAAGTATTAGGAGCAGAGAAAGGGGAAGGGTTGGCAAAGGACTTCGAGCCAGATATCGAACTCAGGTCGCCATGAGCACCATGGTGCTATATGTCGGCGCACTTAACCACTTGGCTATTGGCGCCGACAAGACTAGTGTAATTGTGATGAAAACTCAGGCATCACAGAAACTGAGTAACATTTTAAAATGTATTAAAATACAAATGTTCAATCGTATTAATATTTCACAATACTTCTTTTTTTAATGTATTTAAAACTGACCAAATAAATGCAGCCTTGGTGAGCGTTGATTAAAAATAAACAAAAAACAAAAAGAAAGGTTTAATGTAATTTTATCCACAATTATACTTTTATTTTTGAGGAATATAACATACCGAATTAGTCACCGTGTATTTTATTTAATACAGACGATTTCATTGATTGCCAGCCCTGATAAATATATCAAGAGTACACGAACAGACACCAGAGATATGCATGTCCATGTAACCCCACTGTAGCTTGCTCTTCCTTTCCCACACGTTCCTGCTGCTTTGATACAATGCATCATAGCTCTTTGCTTTTAGTTCCAGACGCACCTCCTCCGATCACACTGGGTCAGCCTCAAAGAGTGTTGCTCACCCAGGGGGAAAAACTCTCCCTATCCTGCTCCACCTCAAATGTCAACAGCGACATCGCAATCAAGTGGAAGGCTCCGAACGGAGTGGTAAGATCACTAACCAACCAGCTCTCACCTGTTTACCTGAGCACACTATGGCCACAACACACTCATATATAAACTGTACATACTGCAGGCTTTAGTAAACACAGCACCTGTCAAAGAAATCCACTGTTTTCCAAAGCATACTTATAGAAAGCATACAGAAGGTATGAGTGCACAAGGAAGTTTGAGTACCCATGATCGGTTGAGTGTTTGTAGACTGAGTATGATCATTTAAATGTTGTTTGTACTTAATATTATGTCAAAAACGAATGATGTGTGCTTTGAAAGGCTCTTTCGAATTCTATATGATCAAGGTTTATAGATAGAACTAAATATAGGGTAACACTTTATTTTGATGGTCCATTAGTAGACTGTCTGCTTAATATCTGTTGATACTGCTCCTTCAACAAACGTTTAACTGACTATAAGAAACTTTTTAAGAACATGTCAACTTACACTAACCCTAACCCCAACCCTAAACCCAACCTAACAGTCTACTTTTAATCTATTGAGAATTAGTTTGCATGTAGATGCACTCTAACTTAAATTCAACAAACAGACCATCAAAATAAAGTGTGACCAAATATAGTTGTGTTCACACAGAGTTTAGTTAAAGTCTGTAAAATCAAAATGTACATTGTTTATGTTGAGAGCACACATTGTTATTCTTTAGGTGAACATTTAATCAAATTAATCCAATGAATAAAAATGGTTTTGGTAATTTTCAATTAAAGTCTGACCATTGGCTTCTATGTTTCGAGTGAAGTCTTTCTCTATTAATAATAATAATAATAATAATAATAATAATAATAATAATAATAATAATAATAATAATAATAATAATAATACATTTTTATTTATATAGCACCTTTCCAGAGCTCAAGGACACTTTACAAAGAAAGTACATTGAAAGTAACAGTAATCAAGTAGAGACAACATTACGTTCACAAACATACAGGAAGTCAAACTTAAAAAAATGGAAATACAAAACAAGACCTAGGAGACATATATGCAGAGTACAGGTTAATCAAACAAAGTGGTCAGTTTATCAAATCAGAAGTGTAGTATATTTAAAGTTTTAAATTCTGAGATATTATTAACAGAACAGAGTGAACGTGGTAGAGAGTTCCAAAGTTTGGGTGCAATAACACTAAATGATCTGCCCCCCATAGAAGAGAGGTGGTACCGAGGGACAGCAAAAAAGCCAGAGTCAGAGGAACGAGAGGAACTATTGATGTCAATATTCTTGAGCACGCCACTCTTACCATTAGTTTGCTATGAGGGAATGATGTGCAAAAAGAAAGTCCCACCCCCTACCTAATATTCAGTTTCAACTGGAAGTACATCAACAAACTGAAATAAAAGTCTCAGCAAGGTTTGGTTCATGCGAAATTTAAAGTGTCATTTCACCCAAAAACATAAATTAGCCCATAATTTACTCATCTTCAATAAACAAAATTCCTCAAGAGCAATTTTTCAAGTAAACAGCAAAAATTTGACTTTAAAGTGTAACCCCTCTGGTTCAACATCTTCCAAATCAAATCAAAAAGGTTATTATGACATGGAAGGTGGGCTAAAACTGTAAAACTCTAAAACTGTAACCTTTGAGTACCACCACCAGAACACCCCTTGATATCAGAGGAGTGAGGCTTGTATACCTTATTAGCTGGCCTCTGCTACACTGGGATATACACAAACAGATGTTTTACTAGTGTCTGGAACTTCAAGCTGTTGTGTTCGTGCCATGAGAGCATTTGTGTTTTTACTACTTATTTACACAATTATTTAAAGTATAAAACACTGTTATTTACTGGGGATGGGAGGGTCCACCAGCGCTCTCAAAGTTCCCTAAGTCTATATGACTTTCCTCTTTCAGTCAATTTCAACAGGAGTTATTTTATTTTTTTAAATCCTTTAAAAAAACCTTTTAAGCTCTGCAATAGCAACAGGCAGTTTTTTCTCTTTAACAGTCCAGAACAAGTCCAATAAAATTCTTCTATTCGTAACGAATGGGGTAAATAAACATCTTCTGTAGTGAATTGATGCATTCCTGTAAGAAAATATCCATATTACTGCTATATAACTAGCACTTACTTCTATACTGAACTATATAAGTAGTTTTGTATAACTTCTGCATTCTGTTATACATGCTTAAAGATGAAAGACAAATGCAGTTCAATGTTCAATGGTGCATGCAATACACATACTTCCTACAGTATGTCATCTGCCAGAAAGACCCCCTTGTAAAGCATGTTTTATAATGGATGGATGCACTTTATTGAACTTGTTTTAGAGCAGACTGTTAAAGACAAACATCCACTTGCCGCCAACATGAAAGAGCCAGGAAATTCTTTAATATAACTCTTGAAGAAAGTCATATACACCCAAGATGCCTTGAGGGTGAGTAAATTATTGTATAATTTAAAGTTTTGGTTAAACTAACGCTTTAACAACGACTGACAATCACATCTGCGAACTCCCGTACATTTTCAGGACTCACAGCTGCATTTTTGGCAAACCTGTGGTGTGAGAACACAAGCAATGCACATAAACACATCTTCAGTCAGTCTTCAAGACCACACTGGCATCTGAGAATGATGTTTGAAGGATGAATAACACGCTTTGTTTTACATAAAGATTTGGAAATACAGCCACACCCACACATAGAGACAACCACAAGCACTTTACCCAATACACGGCCAATGCACATATTTCCATAGTTGCCCAATCAGCTTAATGTCTGTTTTTATTCTGTTGCATGTGCCAAGAACCCATCAGTGCACCAGAACTCACATCTTCTGACGGAGCCCATTACTCACGTGAGGACGGCCATCCTCAGCCTGAGCTCTGTGACCATGCAGGATGCCGGCAATTACAGCTGTGAGGCCATGAACGAGAAAGGGACCACTGCAAAGCGAGTCTGGGTCAACATCTTTGGTAGATTTCATTTTATTCTCAGGGAATGCATGAACTTATCAAATTTCTATCTTAAATGCAATCAAAATTGCTTTGGATATGAGTGTGTGTCAGATAGAATAATATAATACAACAATGTTTTACATGTTTGTGTTTCTAGAAAAAGGATTCATTAATATAACAAGTGTGGACAACAGCACTAGGAGAGTGAGGGCTGGAGAAAGTCTGTCTCTGCGTGTGGTAATGAGCGCTTACCCAAAGCCTCATACGTTTTCCTGGAGCTACAGTGGTGTAAAACTTACCAATACTACTGATCATGTCATTACCAGCCGGACACATGGAAATAGGTAAGAATTTGGGATGTTACAGACATTTATTGTTTTTCAGATGGAGCAAGAGCTAGAGATGTAATGGTAACATACATCAGTTTTTGGCTAGCGTTAGAGGGCTTTTATTTTTAATTAATTGAAAATATTAGCCAATATTGCTTATTTAACTGTGCTGCATATTCCTTTTTAAATTTCAATTAGCTTTTTTCCTCATGTAATGCTATATATATATATATATATATATATATATATATATATATATATATATATATATATATATATATATATATATATATATATATATATATATATATATATACATACGTACATACATACATACATATTTATACACTACCTGACAAAAGTCTTGTTGTTGATCCCAGTTGCAACACAACAAATAATAATTTGACTTCTAGTTGGTCATTTAAAAAAAGTAGCAGAAGGTAGATTTTTCAGCTGAATCATCTGTTGAACTGCATCCCAATCATCACAAATTCCCAAGTTTGGTGAAGGAAAAAAACATGGCTTGGGGTTACATTTATTATGGGGGCGTGCAAGAGATCTGCAGAGTGGATGGCAACATCAACAGCCTGAGGGATCAAGACATTTGTGCTGCCCATTACATTACAAACCACAGGAGAGGGCAAATTCTTCAGCAGGATAGCACTTCTTCTCATACTTTAGCCTCCACATTAAAGTTCCTGCAAGCAAAGAAGGTCAAGGCTATCCAGGACTGGCCAGCCCAGTCACCAGACATGAACATTATTGAGCATGCCTGGGGTAAGATGAGGGAGGAGGCGTTAAAGATGAAACTAAAGAATCTTGATGAACTCTGGGAGTCCTGCAAGAACGCTTTCTTTGCCATTCCACATGACTTTTATAATAAGTTATTTGAGTCATTGCAGAGATCTATGGATGCAGTCCTCCAAGCTCATGGGAGTCATCGACAATATTAATTCTTTTTCCACTGCACCATGACTTTATATTCTATACTGTACATTATTTCTGTTAAGTGACAAGACTTTTGTTTAAGCAAAGTCAGACTTATTAAATAATTAAAAATCAAGGCATGATCATATTTTATTTAGTCAAAATAAGCCTAATCTAGAGGCCTTTGCCTTTCATATAAACCACTTCTGATACCAAATGATCAACTAGAAGTCAAGTTATTATTTGTTGTTACTAAAACTTAAATAAGCGACAAGACTTTTATCAGGATTATGTTTCTTTGTTAAACTGAAAAGTTTCATGATTTCAGTTCATTTGAACTTATTTTTCATCATAATTTTTTAACCATTAGAATAGAGTTCAGCAAAAACATCTAAATAAGCTGAAAGATATTTTCTATCCATATCTTTATCCAACAGTTACACCAGCGAGCTGAAGCTAGTGCGTCTCAAGGTGTCAGAAAGTGGCATTTACACCTTTTCATGCTTAAACCGAGATGCAACTATCCGTCAAACGTTCGAAGTCCATGTCATCAGTAAGTGTAAACTTTTAATGCAAATGACAAATATTTGGATTTTCCACTTGCCAGAAAATTGCATAGAACATACATGATCTATGGCTTTTGTGTGTATTCTAGTTCAGCAGTGATCATTCATATTTCTTGAGCATTGTGCCTCATAAACGAACACAATTGTCTCTGTAAGACCCTGGCTTAAAGCCCACTAACAATAGCGGAGGCCATGTAAAGACAGATAAGAATGGGTTGCCCTTGAAAACTGCAAACAAGACATTTGTCAAATTGTCAATTATATCCCTGAAACGGGTCTTACATTTCAAACGACAAAAATAGTTAATATCTGGCATTCATTAATCCACATTTCACAACATTTAAAGTAACTGCAAACTAGACAGCTGTACAAACATCCATCTCATCAACCAGGCTTATAAATCTGACCCTGAACCGATCTTTGACTGTTAGGCAAACCGCAGATTGTGTCCTATGAAGGGCCGATTGATGGACAGGTGCGCTGTGTGGCCGAAGGTTATCCCACTCCTCAGATCAAGTGGTATTACTGTGACCTGCCCCATTCAAGGTATGTTTAATGCCGGTTTCAAATACAACCACACACAGATAGGCACATACAATGGGCTCCCAAAGCTCCCTTGAGCAGGGTTAGCATATTAGCCTCTCTGAGGGCACATTGTGACGCAGCATGGATTAGCCGCTAACCGCTAACTTGATGTTTGATGATTGGACAACAAAGGCTTTAGCTTGTTATGGATGGGGATAAGCAATTTGACTCTGTCATGACTGTGACATCACCAAAACGAATGGCTGCTGTCAGTCATGTGATGGGAACAAGCCGCTCCTGTACAAGGGCTGTTTGTTCTTGGATAGTTTCAGTGTTGACAGAACACCTTAGCAAAGACTTAGTGACGAGCTTATCCAATCAATTCCTCTTGATGATCAAATCCGATCGGGATAACGCGGCCTGTTTCAATTTGAGCATATAAACATGCAGTGCAATGTCTTTTGATCTCATCTTTGCGTTGCTCGCTGTATCTGTTGCAGGGCTGTTGAGAAACTGTTGAGAGGTTTCCATCAAAGCTAAACGGTGTAGTTATTAGTAATGAAGAGACAAGAGCAAAGAATGTAAACTGATTGAGATTATTTGCTCTTGCTTTTATCCAATGCTAACTGTGTTCAGTAGCAGTCATAGTTAACACTGAGAGAGACAGCATTAAAAAAAAAAAGGAGAGAAACAAATAAATCATAGCTCTTGACGGTAGTGCATTCCAGTCTGATGTTTTAAATAAAAGAGCCCTGGAGGCCTGGCACTTTGCAGCTTGATTTTTTGCTTTCTTTAGAAAAGAGCTATTTGTACACATATCTGTGAGAAATTATAATAGCTCCTGAATGCACTGAGAGATGTTAATCACAAACCATAGAGCTTATAAAATGCATTGATGTGCATTGATATACTGATATCTTGCATTGCTGATATGCAGTTCTGATATGCTGACTTCCATTATAATTTATTTATTTATTTTTCAAACTATGGAAGTCAATGGGGAACAAGCACTTGTTTGGTCACCCACAAGAACATGAAATGGAAACTGACCTCACACACTCTTGGTCTTATCATGAACGGTTCATTTGCGCATCTTTTTCCAAAGATAAGAAAATGTGGGCTTCATAATCTTTCATCAAATTTTCTTGCAGTTCCCTAGAAGTAAAATGGATGGCTACGTGCAAGTATTTTGCATGTTGATACAAGATTTTAATTGTGAATGCAAAAAAATAAATAAAGCAGAATAGAATAGGCACAATAAAATTATTATTAAATTGAAATTATGAAATGAAATAAATAAATAAAACTAAAATACATTCATGAGATAATAATCATACCAATACAATAAATGTATTTTTTATTTAAGAAATGAATAACATTTTAGATATTAAAAAATAGCTAAAATAACATACAAAACAACATATATGTTATATACAGTGCTCAGCATAAATAAGTACACCCTATTTTGAAAATACATATTTTTATCTATTTCTCAGGGAATATAAGCAATGTATTTTGGTGCATTTAAACAAAACAGATTTATTAAACAGATATATTTATTAAAATAATATTTTAGTCATCAAACATATTTAGAAACTGAAATTAAAGCAAAATATTGAAAAAACAAATTACAACCTACAAAATTTCAACAAAATTTTTCTATTTTTTGCTTCTCTTGATTTTTCCTCTATTTTTAAATTTGTATTTAATATTTTTCTCTGACATTTAAATTTGGGTGTACTAGTTTTTGGACTATTATCGTAAGTTATTTTGTTGGATAAGCTCCAGATTTGGCTTCAGTACTGACTAAACTAATGTATATGCACTAATATAATATTATATAGCTTCCTATTAAAAATGTTAATTTAAAAGATAGATTTGTGAGATGTGTACTTATATATGCTGAGCACTATATATATATATATATATATATATATATATATATATATATATATCCTTAATATTGCGATTGAAAATTCTAAAAACCAACAAAAAAAATCTAAACATCTGCAAATAAATTTGAATTAAAATTTGATTTAAAATTGTTTCGTTTTTGTGGAAACAAAAATGCTGCTTTAAATGCTTTGAAAGCATATTTAAATGCTTTTTTGTCAGTCAGAAGATAACAATCTTATGTGTTTCGGGTTATTAAGATTAACTAAAACCATAAAACTAAGCTAATAAACTAAGCTAATATACACTGTTAACAATTTCATGTAGAATTTACAGTAACTTACTGGCAGCAGTTTGCCAGTAACTTACTGTAAAAGAAATTACAGGTAAAATACTGTATTTACATTTACAGCACCATTTATCTTGCTGTATATGTATTTACAGAATTGTATGTATATCTTTACTGTAAAATATACAGTAATTTTCACAAGTGCAACTTTAAAATACAGTAACAAACTGCATAACTGTGCTACAGTAAAATGCAGTTCATTTTACAGTTACATACTGTGTAATTTACAAATATCTTTAACAGTGTACTGTTGTTTTCACATATGTTTTTAGCTGGTTGACCTTTCATTTAGTTTAACTTAAATTAAACTGTAAATAAGAAATATCAAATAAATGTTAATTTACAGTTGAAATCAGAATTATTAGCCCCCCTTTGAATTGTTATTTTAATTTTAAATATTTCGCAAATGATGTTTAACAGAGCAAGGAAATTTTCACAGTATGTCTGATAATATTTTTTCTTCTGGAGAAAGTCTTATTCGTTTTATTTCGGCTCAAATAAAAGCAGTTTTTAATTTTTTTTTAATTATTTTAAGGTCAAAATTAGCTCCTTTAAGCTTTTTAATAGTCTATAGAACAAACCATCGTTATACAATAACTTGCCTAATAACCCTAACCTGTCTAGTTAACCTAATTAACCTAGTTAAGGCTTTTATTGTCACTGTAAGCTGTATAGAAGTGTCTTGAAAAATATCTAGTCAAATATTATTTACTGTCATCATGGCAAATATTAAATAAATCAGTTATTATAAATGAGTTATTAAAACCATTATGTTTAGAAATGTGTTGAAAAAAATCTTCTCTCTGTTAAACATAAATTGGGGAAAAAATTTAATAGGGGGGCTAATAATTCAGGGGGTTTAATAATTCTGACTTCAACTGTATCATTAAAAACCATAACAGTTACATTGAATACTAAAATAGCACAATATGCGAGATCTTTTTTTGCAGTATTATTCTACACTGAGCATTTCTGGAACACAGTTACTATATTCTCTTGGTCATTTCTGCTTTGTTGAATGCCTCCTCAGGTGCTCTAATCTACTGAATGCCACTCAGGAGGAGGAGGATGTTGTCACCGTGACCATGACAAATCCTCCCTTTGGGAAAGGCGCAGTGGAGAGCCGTCTAAACATCACCAAGAACAATTACGCCACCCTTGAATGCGTGGCATCTGCCAATGGGGAAATCGTGTACACACTCTTCTCTATCAGCGGTGAGCAAACAACCTATCAAATATCTCTCAAACATGTTTTTATACACACACACACACACACACACAACACACCCTTTCAGACAATGACTGAAGACTCGGTTAGCAATTACAACGTCTCAGTCTCAGACGACTCCACCTACAAACCGCCTACAGTCTGTTCACTGACCTTCTGATCCATATTGCCTGATCTGCAGGCTGTAATCAGAGTTGTTAGTATGTCTTAGTGTTTATTAGCCTCTTTGTTGATCTTTTGCATATCACACACACATGCCCTTTAAATCAACTTTGTACTGTGTCAGTATGGTTCGTACTGGCTGTGTTCATTTCTCACAGGTATGGTAGGTGTGTGTCTTTGCTTTGGTGTCCTGGTGGTAAATTATTCTGTTGATTTTTGTTGATTTGTTTGTTTTGGGGTTTGGTTTTTTTCCATCGTTAAGCCTGAGGGTGTGTCTCAATACACTCCCTAGGTCATTAGTTAGTATGTTTGCCAGTCAGCTGTTTCTAGGGCTTCATTTCCACAGTTAAAATCCTGCCTGTGCTCACGTAATAGGCTGCAGAAATTGGTGAACATTAGCAGCTCAATATATATTCACTTAATGATAAAAAGTATATATATATATACATTTTCAAATACTGAAAACAAATATTGTGCATGTTTATGCAATTTTGTTATTTATGTAATTGTTTAAAGGGGCTATATGTAACATTTTTGTTTTATTTTTATTACTTAAAATACATGTTTTTATGAAAACTTTCCCATCTTCCTATTGGTTGATACTGTTTTTGCATCCTTGTCAAAAGGATGAGATTTTTAGCGAATGTGAAATCCAAAGATAAGGGATTAATTCATAGTCTGCCAGGGGCGTAGCGAACATTTTAAAAGAGTGTGTGGGGGGGGGGGGGGGGTGGAGGGGAGGGGGGGAAGGGGCAGCTGTATGAGATCATACGTTCATATAATTATTAATCACCTGTTTCTAAATGGTCTGTCTTTAAAAGTGAGGGGGACTTATCCCCCCGTCCTCCCTGGTTGCTACGCCCCTGGTCGTTGCCATGGTGAAATTTATAAAATGTAGGTGATTACAAAAATGGTTATTCCGCCAGAATGTGTATGATCTGTAGTCACTGTAGTATTTTTAATACTACTGTAATAAAATAATTATTGTTATGTCTGAATTTTCGAATTTACCATTGAACACTACCTGACAAAAGTCTTGTCGCCTTTCCAAGTTTTAGGAGCAACAAGTAATAACTTGACTTCTAGTTGATTATTTGGTATCAGAAGTGGCTTATATGAAAGGCAAATGCCTCTAGATTAGGCTTATTTTACCAAAATAAAATATGATCATGCCTTGATTTTTAATCATTTAATTAGGACAGTAAGGTCTGACTTTGCTTAAACAAAAGTCTTGTCACTTAACAGAAATAATGTATAGTATAGTATAGTATATAAAGTCATAGTGCAGTGGAAAAAGATTTAATATTGTGTATGACTCCCGTGAGCTTGGAGGACTGCATCCATACATCTCTGCAATGACTCAAATCACTAATTATTAAAGTCATCTGGAATGGTGAAAAAAGCATTCTTGCAGGACTCCCAGAGTTCATCAAGATTCTTTGCATTCATCTTCAATGCCTCCTCCTTTATCTTACCTCAGACATGCTCAATAATGTTCATGTCTGGTGACTGGGCTGGCCAATCCTGGAGCACCTTGACCTTCTTTGCTGACAAATTTGCCCTCTCCTGTGATTTGTAATGTAATGGGCAGCACAGATGTCTAGATACCTCAGGCTATTGATGTTGCCACCCACTCTGCAGATCCCTTGCATAGTGAATGTAACCCCAAATCATGATTTTCCCTTCATCATACAAGATTGATTTCTGTGAGAATCTTGGGTCCAAGCGGGTTCCAATAGGTCTTCTGCAGTATTTGTGATGATTGGGATGCAGTTCAACAGACGAGTCATCAGAAAAATCTACCTTCTGCCACTTTTCCAAATGATCAACTGGAAGTCAAGTTATTATTTGTTGCTCTTTGAACTGGGATTGACGACTTTTGTCAGGTAGTGTACAAGAACGGCAGAATAAATAGTAAAGTATTTTTTTATTATTCAGATGTCCGATGATAGTTATATTGCAGTCTTCATAGCAAAATATCACCATATTAAAATAATGACTGTTTCTGATAAAATAATATTACAATATATAAATAAAATAATATGTAAATAATAAAAATTCATGCTGAATTGTTTTTTTCTGCTTAGCACAAATGATGCTCACAATTTTGCTTTGCTATTACAGGACTTAATTAAGCTTTTGTCTTTAAATAATAATAATTCTAAACAATTATTTATATTGTAATACTATCTTATAATATTGCTGTTTTATTATGTATGAAATAAATAGAAAAAAAAATCTATGACATATAATAATAGCATTGCACACCTACACAAAGATGAAGCAACCTCAACCTCAAATGATCAGTTTTCCAGTGTCTAAAATCTCCTTCACATCATAGAAAAGTATGAAGCAAAATAAAACTCGGAGACCTCGACCCAGGTGCTATTAGTTTCCCAGGAATACTCAAGCAACCAGCCAAGAGGAAACGTTCATCTCCTTACATTCACTCCAGCTGTGCTTTTTGAGAAAATCTGAACCAGCTGCCAACTCGCAGGTCGCCGTTCCTGCTCCAGCTGAACTTGTGTAGGCAGACTCTCTTTTGAATAAGACCAGATAACAGCAGACTATTATATAAACAGAGGTGCTGAGTTTTATCCCTAATCTTGTTTCTTTTGTAAACCTAGCATTACCAACTGTTGGGGATTATCTCCAGAGTATGGGGGGGTTTCGTTTGGGTTTGTTTTAAAAACACCAGGCTTTTCCACCGCAGTTATTGCTGGTATTATTGCTAAAGACAGTGGTTAACCAAAGGTCATCCACATCCTTGTTGGATCGTTTGCTACATTTATTATTTCTACTATGTCTGTGTACGTGTAAAATCCTTACATTGCCTTCATTTAGCATTTTCCCTTTATTAATTAAGTTAAAATAATTATACTTTAACAACACAATTGTTATTATTATTAATTGATATATTAAAGGTAACGCAATTTTACGCAAAAATTATATCTACTCTCTAAAAAACAAACAGAATTAAAATAGTAGGCATCGCCACTCATAATGTTTATCATTTAACCAATTTATCATCTATTTTAGCTTGTTTGCAACATTTATTTTGTGTGTTTGTGTGTGTGTGTGTGTGTACTGGTTTTGGTGATTTACAAGGACACAAATTTGTGATGGGAATGACCTAGGTATTACAATGTTGAGGGTTTATGAGGACATACCGGGTGTCCTTGTAATTATACTTTAACAACACAATTGTTAATATTATTAACATAATTAATATTAATTGATATATTAAAGATAACACAATTTCATGCAAAAATGATATAATTAACTATTTTATTATTTCAAATAATTAAAATAGTAGACATCGCAACTCGTAATGGTTATCCCATCTAGTTTAGATCGTTTGCGACATTTATTTTGTGTGTGTGTGTTTGTGTGTGTACTGGTTTTGGTGGTTTATAAGGACACAAATTTGTATAAGGACATGGGAATAACCTGGGTATTACAATGTTGAGGTTTATGAGGACATACCTTGTGTCCTTGTAATTCAAAATGCTTAAATATCGTACTCAACATGTTTTTTTGACATTTAAAATGTGTGTGTGTAACTTGTATTCATTACATTGTGGGGACCAAATTCTCCCCACATGCATAGCAATACCAGTAAATGTTGACCTTTTTATGATTGTTTGCTAATTGTTTGTTTCTACTACATCTGTGTATGTGTAAAATAATGGACTACATTGCCTTCATCTAGCATGTCCCCTGTATTCAAGTTACATTAATTATACTTTAACAACACAGTTGTTAATATTATTAACATAATATTAATTATTATATTAAAGGTTATGCAAAAATAATATCTACTCTCTAAAAAATCTATTTAATTATTTAAAATAATTAAAATAGTAGGCATTGCAACTCATAATGCTTATCATTTTACCATTTTATCATCTAGTTTAGATTGTTTGCAACATTAATTTTGTGTTTTTGTGTGTGTGTGTGTGTGTGTACTGGTTTTAGTGGTTTACAAGGACACAAATTTGTATAATGACATGGGAATGACCTAGGTACTACAATATTGAGGTTTATGAGGACATACCCTGTGTCCTTGTAATTCAAAATGCTTAAATATACTTAACATGGTTTTTGACATTCAAGATGTGTGTGTAACTTGTATTCATTACATTGTGGGGACCAAATGTCCCCACATGCATAGCAATACTAGTAAATTTTGACATTATTGGGTGATTTTTTTTGTCCTAATAAGGAAAAGGGCTCTTAAATCACACAGAATAAACTATGGTTTCACTTTATTTTAATAGTCCCTTTAACTTATTTTGTTGAATTTAAGTTACATTGCATCTACATGCCAACTAATTCTAAATAGATTATAAGTAGACTGTTAGGTTGGGGTTAGAGTTAGTGTGGTGACATGTACTTGCAAAGTTTCTTATAGTCAGTTAAATGTCTGCTGTAGGAGCAGTATCAGCAAATATTAAGCAGAGAGTCTACTAATACTCAAATGACAAGTAATTGGCATGTTGTTGCAATACAGTTTTGGTCAACAAAATGTGCAATAGGGACCATCAAATATAAAGGTTTTGAAAATGTCAGAATGATTCCTGTGAGTGTTGGGTTTAAGTATAGAGTTGGAATAAGGGGTTAGAATATACAGTTTGAACAGTAAATAAATTCTATGGGAAGTCCCGATGAAGATAGTTGTACAAGTGTGCTGGTGTTTGTATGAATGTGCGTGTGTGTATGTAAAATGTGTTCTCTACATTTTACATTTTCCGTACTAAATTAGCCAGAAGTAAAAAAAAAATCTAGTTGACCTTTGTTAGAGGTCATCTGGATTTGGACTGGAGGTTTTTAAGTGTTGTAGAGAATGAACTTTACAGTCGGGTTGCCGCAGGAAAGCCTGTTAGGTGATGTTGGAGCTTCTCAAGGTTTCGTCTCCAACAGGAAAACCAGTGGGACAAAGAGCCTCAGGCAGGAGCTATTCAACCTCGGCTGGGCGAGAGTCAGAAATGCCTGTTGTTCGGGAGAGAGCTGCTTTTGTGGGAGTGCTGGATGGATACGCTTGGATGCAGTGGGATGATGATAGGTGGATGGATGGGCAAGGATGGAAGAGAGAGAGAGAGAGAGAGAGAGAGAGAGAGAGAGAGAGAGAGAGAGAGAGAGAGAGAGACGCACGGCTGTGAAAGCCAGTGGCAGGTTTACAAGGGATTACTTCCTGCAGAGTCTGCATTCTTTGATTTGAAATGGAGAGAAAGCTTCTTATAGCTTAAGAGCTTTACTACACTGCTCAGAACAACGCAGAAAAACAATAACACAACACGCATGAACACATACACACAGCAAAACACAGCTACAGTTTCAAAAGTGCAAAACAAATGAGTGGCAATAGAGCATTTTAGTGAGGATTATTCACACATCATTAAATACAAGCAATTATGACATAACTGTGAGGCATGCATGTATTCATGTTGATGGGGTTTTATTGCTAATGAACTGTTTGTTGCATTTCCAGCAACACTGTGGTTTTGTCTCAGTGTCAAAACCTTGTGCGATAGGCATTTTTTTATTATTTCCTTTGGGATTCTGGCTCAAGGGCCGAGACTAACATGAGATAGAGTGTGGTTTTCTGTGTTAACAGAATTGATCCTCAGGGATGAGCCGCGTGTATTGATTATCCGCCGATGCCTGAAACAGATTGCCGCCTTCACACAAACATAGTGATTCCCAACAGAAACTAATCTCAGGGCTTAAAAAGCTTAACATTTTCAAGTACTGTGTAAAATAACCAAAATTATGCTATTAATAGATTTAAAACTATTCAAATTATTAATTAAATACATATTCATTTATGTAATACCATTAATAGTAATGTTAAATCTATCTACAATATATTATTATTATTATTATTATTTATTTATTCATTTTTTAACTAATAATATTTCAATACATTGGCAACAAATAAGTGTTGTATTTGGTAACATCAATATAATTAATAAAATAAAATAATTTAAATTAAATAATTAATAAAATGACTATAAAATTTGTAATTAATATTAATAATTTTTAAAATAATTAATATTATTAGAATTTATTTGTTTAAGTTTTTATTAAGATGTTAACATTTTAAATATTAATATATATTTGTTGTAGTTTCTTTTTATTTTTTATTTATTATTTCAAAATTTCAAACCTTATTTTGTCATACATTATTCTATTAATTACTTAATATTTTAAATACATTTTCATTCTAATGTTTTAATTTATCTTAAGATATTAGATTTTCTTTTATTGATTAATTAATTTGTGACTATTTTGTGTAACCATACAGTATTAATTATCAGAATTACATAATATTATTATGCTTTGTTACAAATCATTAGTGATCTTTATTGTCTGTCATTTATCTTTTGTAAGCCATTATATAAAACATATCCTCTTATCAAGATACCATCAATAATCAGCTAGAAAGCTTACTATTCGTGCACCACTATTAAAAGGGGTACATATTCTGATCTGGGGCTGATGCAGGAGTAGATGCACGTAGGCTATCTTGCCTGTTTCTGATGTCCGCTGTGTGTTGTTTTAATCTCCACAGAGAACACTGTTCCTCATGAACTCTTCACGCCGCTGCTCATCGGTTTTGTAGCCGCAGCTGTTATTCTTGTTCTCATCCTGATCGTGCTGACCTACAAGTACATGCAGGTAAAATAGCATTCATTTCATAGCTTGTCTTTGGCCACAGAAAACATATGCTGACTCACCGAGGTACTTAAGTAATGAGATAAAATTGAATAGTTTTAATCCTCGCCATATTAAAGCAATCAATACTGCAACATGTATTGTTGTTCTAGCTCAACCCATTTTGGGTTATTTGATATTGAACGTGATACTCAAATGCAGTGCAATTTACCTATCACACCTGGCTACACTCCCACACTTCAGGGGAACAGAAACAATACACACTTAAGGAAATTATTTACTTAGTTTACTTAGTCAGGTCATAAGACCTGATGTTTATCTGCACAGTTTTGCACTGTTGCACAGAGAAGCGACCACTGATAAACACACAACGCACACACTGCAATTACTGTCCACACTTTTGGTTGAAAAATTGATGTGTATTTACACTAATCTTTAATAGACTCATTAAACTGTAACCGAATCTAATGAAAAAGGTTGTCTCTACACATGTGAAGTGTTTAGACTGAACGTTGTGAATTTAAAATGACATTAATGTGGACTTTTCATATACATATATATATGTGTGTGTGTGTGTGTGTGTGTGTGTATCTATCTATATATATATATATATATATATATATATATATATATATATATATATATATATATATATATATGTATATATATATATATATGTATGTACAGTATGTATATTTGTATTTTATTTTATTTATTATTTATTATTTTTGTGGGGGAACTAATGGGACAGTTACCCCTATCATGAAAACAACTGTATAAGGAGGATGTAAAAATTGTATAACCTGTCTGTCCAGTTTTTTTTTTGTTTGTTTATTAACTTTATTAACATTAACTAACATAAAACACATGAATAAACAATGCAATAAATGTATAGTTTATTGTTTCTTCATCATTGTAAATATATTAGCTAATGTTAACTAATACGTTATTGTAAAGTGTTATCGTTAAAATAAAGCATAAAAAAACAGGTTGTTTAGGTTTGTCTGGCAACATTGATCTTATTTTCACCCTTTTCTAATTTCCATCTTCTACAGAAACCCAAGTACCAAATCCAATGGAAAGTCATAGAGGGTATTCATGGAAACAACTATGTGTACATTGACCCCACTCAGCTTCCATACGACCACCAGTGGGAGTTTCCCAGAGATAAGCTGCGATTTGGTGAGTTAAGTCTTCTTTAGAACGAATAAATCATATTCGAAATCACTTCTCCATATTGTAATATTTCTTTTGTTTGGAAAGGTTTACAAGGTTTATTGCTCCAGAAAAAAGAAACACATTTCGAACAGAACAAAGCTTGCTTCTTTTCATTGTTGGCTGTTGCCCAGTTTATGACACTGATAGCTGCCGCCTTCCCCGTGAAGGAATAGCTGTATCCGTCAACAAACAGGATCTAACAGGATCTAGCATATCCCACTTCCCCACAAGCCACACCTCCTTAATTCAAAAACAAGCTTATGTTCCAGTTGATAGCTGGTTTTGGATCAAGACCTGATGACAAAAGTGAAAAAAAAGTTAAATTGATGCGTGTGGAGACTGTATCAATATTCTCAATCAGATTTGCTTTCTTGCATTTCCAGGAAAAACTCTTGGATCTGGAGCATTTGGAAAGGTGGTGGAGGCAACGGCTTATGGGATGTCAAAAGCAGACACTGTGATGACCGTAGCTGTGAAGATGCTGAAACGTGAGTGAAAAGCAACCGAGAGTATGTTCAGAATTTTGTGAAATGCGAGTTGAATTGTAACACCAAGGCCTGTTTGACCAGCACGTTTATTTAAACAAATGAGGCAGCGAGTAATGACACACCAGAAAGTACACAAACCTGCCTGATGAGAAGAGCGATGGTTAAACATTTGCAGTAACCCACAAATTTTGGTTCCCAGAACACTCTGGGATTATTGGTTTATGCCTATGAGCCATAAAACCTTTAAATAAAATAAAGATTCACACATCTGAATTGCAAGGCGTAAACCACTGTGAGATTGTGAGAACCAAATAGTCAAAATTATGATATAATTAAAAAAAATTAAGATTTTTCAGGAAAAAGACAGATCAGAATTCAGAGTTAATGGCCTAGTTTCACAAGCAGGGATTAGTTTAAATTTAGCAATAAATGGAAGTTAAGGTTGTCCTTTTTTCCCCTATCATCACATACAGGGTTTGACATTAAGTTTTTTGATCAACAGCCACTGTGGCAAGTAGTTTTCCAACAGCCACAATTTTGGTGTTGGGAAAATATATATTTTAAATTTTATATGTCCACATGCCTATTTAACTTTTTGTTTTTTATTTCACGTGACTTTTTAGGGCTTAACACTAAGGATTTACCACTTTTTTCTCTGGCCACACCAAACTATTTATTTCCTTGCCACAAATTTAAAACTATAACTATATATAAATGAAGAGTTAATATATAATGGAGAGTTAATCTCCTATTAAAACAATGTTATTGTAAAGGATGATAGTTAAACCATATTTACAAAATAACTTCAAGCAAAAAAAAAAACAGGTGAAAAACATACCGTGCCATAGTAAAAGGATGATCACGGTAACACTAGACCCATTAATAATCTGTTCAAAGAATGGTAAAAGTGAAAGCAGCAACAGCTGCTGCTTACAAAAAATCTGGAGATCTCTTGAAAGCAGCAGGACTGTGGGTGCACGAGCACTGCTTTTTTCCAATCTATTTCAAAGAGAACCGATCGCACCAGTTGCGTTTCCAGGCATGATTGTTTTGCGCAAGGAAACGGGAGCTTTTAAGCACTCGCACGCTTCACATCAGCTGTGCCTCGCTCAAAATGTTAGTGAGTGAGGATTGTCTGTGTCTCACCGTGCGGCTGATCATCCTCTCATTCAGTATTCACTTGCTTTCTTTTGCTCGTGCGAACAGTTATCAATCGTGTTACTTCTCAGTTCAAAGATTTGCACACATATTGACAAACGGTCATAAACTAAAATTGTAATCATTAGGGACGAGGCAGCTCTGGCAACTTAAAAAAATATTTTCAACCAGCCAAAGTGGCTAGAGGGGGCGTCTGTCTAACCTGCCACAGCTGAAATCTACCCACATTTGGCAGGCTGGTGGGTGTTAATGTCAAGCCCTGGTCACATACTGTACATCCACTTGAAATGTTTTTTAAAATGTAAATTGGTGCACGATTTCGTCCCTTGGGAACCAATTGGATCATTGGTAGATGGGGATTGCTAACAAAATGGAGGAGATTTTTGAATGGACGAAATTAGGGCAGAAACGAGATACGTCTTGATAGCCCCACCCTAAAGGTATACCATGTGACTAGAAGTGAAGAAAATTAGTTTCGAGAGAGAGGGAAGGTTATGGTTTCCGATTAAAGATTATGAGGGCAAATAAATTTTTACTAAATAATTTGCACATATACAATAATTTGCACATATAACTCCTATACATACTTATAAAATAGGGAAAGTAATTTTTGATTTCAATGCGAGAATTAGGCCTTAAAACGTTACTTAACTAAAACACATAGCTAGTGTGTTCCTTGAGACAAATCAATGGCACTATTTTAAGATCTGTTTGCTTCTTCTGCCTAAATGGACAAATGTTTTTTTTTAATGTCCCCTCATACTTCAGTTTCTCATCAAATCTTCTGACCAATTACGTGATCTCTACTATCTGACATGTCCTTTCTCTTTCAAGACCCTAATGCTATATGGGCTTGAGTTTAACCACTCTCACTGGCAGAGCTGTGATAAAACCAAATGCTATTGGCGGTTTTCTAAAAAGGGGAGGGGCTACTGTATGTGCCACCCCGTCTTCATGTTTCAGTTTAAATTAAACAAAATTCACATTTCAAAACACTTCATGGGACCTTTAAATCTGGTCTGTGAAACCAAGGGAATACAATTCTTCAATTTGTGAGTTCTCAATTGTGAATTTATATTTCTCAAATTGAAATTGTGAGATATAACCTTTGAGAATAATAAAAAGGTTAGATCAGAAGATTGTATCTCACAATATTGGCAATTTTCTTGTGAAAAGGTCCATAATAATTATGCAATTGCAAGAAATACAATAGCTATGTTTCCATCCAAAAATGCGAATTAACTTTATGTGCAAAAGTGGAATATCGCATAAAGGACGTGAGGATAAAACCAGTCAAAGAGAATAAAATCGTCACTTTCTTATTAACTGGCTCCAAATATTAACAGTGAAGATGGAATTTGCTGCGGTAGAAGAAGCTGCGTCAATCTTTTCCTTATTTAAAAAATTACTTGCGCCTCAGAATATGATGGCGACATGCAATGAACATTTGAAGGTGTGAGACTCGGAGCAAAGACAATCCTGATTCTGGAGGTAATTAATAATATGATACCACTAATACTGAAACGGTTAAGGTGTTTTGGAATGACCAAAACAACATTTTAGATATTTTACAATCTGCTCAGTCTGCTGGTTTGTCCATTCACACATTTTATACTCAGTTATGTGCATACGTTTTTATACTCAGTTATGTGCATACGTTTTTTATGTGCATTTTCAAAATACATGCACATCTTGGCATTTCCATCAATGGATTTTTTTTCATATGCGCATAACCAAAACGTGCGTTAAAATAGGTGGATGAAAAGGTAGTGACACTTCTGAGAAAAAAATTGTGAGATGTCAATCTGAATTCTGGCTTTTTATTTAGCAAAAAATGCCTTTAATAAGCACACAATTTTGAGAAATGACTTGAAATGTTAAATTTTTTCAGAACTCTGACAGAGTTCATACTTAACGAAAATTGCATCATGTATATATTTAATCCTATAGCGGAAATGGAATACTATTGATGTATTATATCAAAACTGTGCTGTTTTTGGTTGTATTATTCATGCATTTATCTGCTGCTGTCTTTTTTCCTACAGCGAGTGCCCATGCGACAGAGAAAGAGGCTCTGATGTCAGAGCTGAAGGTGCTTAGTTATCTTGGGAACCACATTAACATTGTCAACCTGCTTGGGGCATGCACTGTTGGAGGTGAGAGACCAACACTAGATATTATTTCTGTATGTTTTTGCAGTGTATTGCATGTTCTTCTGTCTGTTGCACAGGTCCAACTTTAGTTATAACAGAGTACTGCTGTTTCGGCGACCTGTTGAACTTCCTGCGCAGAAGGAGAGTGTCCTTCTACTACACTACACTAGGCGAAGATGCTTACTATAGAAATGTCATGATGCAGTCAGAACCAAAGTAAGTAGCATCAGTGCAACTGGTGAAGTGGGATGTTGTGAGGTCCTTCTGGATTCACTAAAAAAAAATTGTATTTGATCACAGTGACAGCAGAAGTGGATACATGACCATGAAGCCCTCTGCACTGGGGAGCCTGTCCTCAGAAAACAGACGATCACTTACTAAAGGTTGGATTCATGTCTTGTGTCTTCTTTAACGTATGCCTTCTTGTCTTTTATCTTTTTATGCCATCTCATCTCTTCTTGTCTCATGACTTATTTATTCCTGTTGTCTTGTGTCTTTTCCTTTAGTCTGTTTTCAGCTCATCTCATCTTTTCGTCTTTCTATTTTGTACTTTAGTGTACATTTCTCATCTCGTCTCAGCATGTTTCATGTCTTGAATTTGTCCCCCTTTTAGGTGATTCATACAGTGATTCAGATGCCGTCAGTGAGATTCTGCAGGAAGACGGCTTGACTCTAGATACTGAGGATCTTCTCAGCTTCTCCTACCAAGTAGCCAAAGGGATGGATTTTCTGGCATCAAAGAACGTAAGTGTTTCTTTAGTGAAAGTGTTTGGGAGGAGCCTAATCATTGCTGTCAATCATTATTATATTCAAGTGCATATAAGCAGTGTAGCAGCAACAAAACTTCTGGCATTCGGTCCCACCCATTCCTGTAAAAAATGGCTAAAACAGATTAACTGCAGTTTTTTACCTTTGACAATGAATTTTCGTGAAGCTCCTTTCATTGTTGAGCTTTTTCCAAAACCCCCCAATCGCTGGTCTCCCAAGTAGAGAGAGCAATTAGGATTGGGGCCACCCCTCTAGGCATCCTTCTGCAAATTCGCTAAGGTGCTGCCACAGACTTCGATCTTCTTCACCTCTGTGTAGGCATCCATGTACCCCAGCTGTTTCTACTTCTCCATGCACTTCAGCTCATCTGGTTTCATCTGGAATATATCCCATCCCTTACATAATAAATTAGCTGTTAATAGGTTGTGGCATGTGCTTGCCATGTGTTGCTAGCAAATGTAACTTTTTTCTGCCCATCCTTAAATTTAAATTCGAAATTGAATTATCCATTCTTTTATCACTGGACTATTTACATTTGGTAGATTACTTTTGAGGGGGTTTAGCTTAGAGCTTAAATCAAGGATTGGTTGAGAGCCACCAGGAAGCCAATTTCTTTTTCCATTATTTACCAAGACTTAAAGTGTTAGGTCATCCAAAATTAAAAATGTATGATTTTTAATTATTTTTATTTATTAATTTTTTTTTAATTGAATAATTACTTACCCTCATGTCATGTGAAACCTTTGGTCATCTTCAGAATACAAATGAAGATATTTTAGTTGAAATCCAAGAGCTCGCTCATCCTCCATTGACAGCAAGGTTCTTGACTTGTTCAAAGTCTAGAAAAATGTTTGTAAAAAAAAAACCCTTAAAACACACCATATGCCATCAGTAGTTCAGTCGTAATATAATAAATCTTTGAGAATACTTTTATGCATTAATAATATCACCGATATAATAAAAATAACAACTTTATTCAAGCATTTCTTCTCCTCAATGTCAGTATATTGTGCACATTCATGACATCCCCATCCATGACTTCCTCTGTTTGAAAGAAAGCACAGGTGTATCCAAGGTAATATGCCAGAGGTGCAACATGTCAACACTCTTGATAATATTCATTCATTCATTTTGCTTCGGCTTAGTCTCTATTTCAGAGGTCGCCACAGCGGAATGAACCACCAACTATTCCAGCATATGTTTTATGCAGCGTATTAGGCGTACACCCATTCAAACTCGCCAGTATTGGGAAACACCCATACACACTCATTCACTATGGACAATGTAGTTTATTCAAATCAATTATATCGCATGTACCCAGCGGAAACCCTCGTGAACATGGAGAGAACATGTAAACTCCACACAGAAATGCCAACTGACTCTGCCAACTCAAACCAGTGACCTTCTTGCTGTGAGGCAACAGTGCTAACCATTGAGCCACAATGCTGCCTACTCTTGATAATATTCCAGTGGAAATACTTAAGAAATGGTCTGTTTTGAGAATGTTTTTAGTACATTTCTGGAACAAGTCTGGAACATTAACTATCTATGGACAATAATCTCTCAGAAGTCACCTAAAATATTTTAATTTGTGTTCCAAAGATAAACTAATATCTCAGAGGTTTGGAATGACCAAAATGGGTGAATAATTAATAATAGAATTTAAATTTTGTGTGAACTAACCCTTTAATTGACAACTTGTGAAGTTCAAAATAAGGAGGTTTGGTAGGAGCCAGATCGTTGAGTTCTGTCATATATATGCAGCTTCAATTCTTTCAGCATACCTCTACGTCCTATATTACTCTTCTGCATAGTACCAATATGAGGGAAGTTCTAGCTCAAAACTTAAGCAGAACCTCGGGTTTGAATGTCCTCCAAGGAACTCAAGCCAAGATTGCTTACCATTATCTACCAAGGCTCAATGGGCAGGTGAACTCGTTAATCATTTGTTTGTGCTCTGTCTCTCTAACGGATAGCGAGTTTTATATTCCGAGTGTTTTCAGTAATCCCATACCGCAGATCTTCTCGCTCTTCCTCTACAATGCCACAGGCTCACATTCCATTACCTCTGTCCAGTCGAGGATTGGGTTACGCCAGGTCACATACAAACCCACACATGTTGTCAA
This sequence comes from Danio aesculapii, assembly GCF_903798145.1. Taxonomy (NCBI): domain Eukaryota; kingdom Metazoa; phylum Chordata; class Actinopteri; order Cypriniformes; family Danionidae; genus Danio; species Danio aesculapii. Next base: position 23,404,366 of record NC_079454.1, on the reverse strand, counting down.
GCACATGCACACACTCATTCACTGAGGATCATGCTGAGAAATATCACATTTCCCCACCTGGTCAGCAGGTCCAGTATTCAGTTTAGTTGAAGAGCACTAAATTAGTCACACCGAGTTAACTGTCAGCACATTCATTTCAGCACCTCCGCGCTAACTTACATTTGGGAATGCGCAACACTTCTTTGCTAATGAGGTTTTGAATTTTGGCACTGTTATTGTAAATACTTGGCACTTTGGATAGTCCTGACATTTGGAAGTGGATAGTTCACCCTAAGATGAAAGTTCAACCATCCTTTATTCTCCATACTAGCTTCCATACTATAGAAATAAAAACTATGGAAGTCAATCATGTTGACCAAGAGCTAAGAGTGAATAGATTTTCCAATTATGAATTGGATAGAACTTGGTTCACTCAGTGGTCATTTTTATAGTCCTTTTAGCCTACTGTTTTTATCTAAAACAATCAATCAAAATAAAATAAATCACCCTTTACTACGGCCAATTTCATTTTGTATGGGTGGTCCATCTCTGCTTCCTTTAACCCTTATGTACTGTCGGGGATGTTTTCATCCACTCTGGGGTGATGTTGTGTCTTAATTTGGCCATAACTTGTTCTTTGTTTCAGCTAGCAGAATGCTATTTTGCTTATGCTAAATGCTTATTTTGACACATATTTTGAGAAAATGCTTTGAAAATATTTAAAAACTCAATGATATACTTTGGACAAATTCACTACCCTTTTGTCATGTTTGGGATGAAAACATCCACTAAATTAAACTGCTGTAAAAATGCATCATATACATATATTTTAAATTATTATTATTATTATTATTGTCATTTTAATTATAAATCGAGTAGTTTTCATCATAAATCTGTTAATAAACCTCAGTTCTGATCAAAACTACTAAATTCTTTTGAAAATTACATGGTTTTAACTTTTTATTTGCCAAATTCGTAAATGATGTCACTGATTTGGTGAAAAAAAACACACACACAAAATAACGTATTTTCAATATGAACAGTAACTGTGGACTGGATTTTTTTTTCTTTTATCAAAGTCTCGGACATGTGAAACAGAATTGCCTTTGATTGCTTATAATTGATTTTCATTTTTTTTCTCCCTAATTTACTGTTGGTGGCTGTTTTTGCCCCATTGACTTCCATTATAACCACATTTCTTTGATTACAAAACCATGACACCATATAATCATGCATTTTTGATTGTTGATAGTTTTCTCTGTTGGAATGAGGTAAAATTAGTAATTTTTACTGTTGATGATCAGGTGGCACCATTAACCCTTTAGAGAGCCCTGAGCAAAAAAAGCTTAGTTTCTGGATTATATATGGAATATAACAGTAAATTTAAAATGTGTGTATGTGTGTCTGAGTATGTGAGAGAGACCTTTACACACTTATCTTGATGTGTCTGAGAAAATCAAAATATGCATCTCAGCTCTCAGAACTACACGGAGTAAATAAAAACAAAGACTGTGTGTTTATGCACCATTAAATGCGGTTATAATGAAAGTCAATGGGGCAAAAACAACCACCAACAGTAAATTATGGAGAAAAAATACAAATCTAACAATGCTTCAAAGCCAATGTTGTTATTAATCGTTCACATGTCCAAGACTGTGATAAAAGATTTAAAAAATCCAGTCCACAATTACTTTTCATATTGAAATACGTTATTTTGTGTGTGTGTGTGTTTTTTTTTTACCAAATCAGTGACATCATTTATGAATTTGGAAATTAAAGAGTTAACATCCTGTAATTTTCTAAACAATTTAGTAGTTTAGATCAGGACTGAGGTTGATTAACAGATTTATGCAAAGAAATTTGAAAACAATATTTATCTGATGCATTTTTACAGCAGTTTAATTCAGTGGAAGTTTTCATCCATAACGTAACAAAATGGCAGTAAATCTGAACAGTGCACAAGGGTTAATGTCTGTGCTTTATTCCATAATATATCAGAGTGTATGTTGACTTGTATTTCTACATGATTGTTTAATCTATCTGTGTTTGTTTTCAGTGTATTCACAGAGACCTGGCAGCTAGAAACATTCTCCTCACCCAAGGCAGAGTGGCCAAGATCTGTGACTTTGGACTAGCCCGAGACATCACAACTGACTCAAACTATGTTGTCAAAGGCAATGTAAGTCATTACTTGTTTCTTAGAAACAACTTTAATCTAAATTTTCCTCTGGATCGTCTCACTAGATTTTACATGTCATACGGTAAATGTAATTATGGGATTAAGTGAATGGCATGTAATCCAGATTGAAGACACTTCCTTGAGGTTAAAAGCTTTTAATTTGCATTGGCATCAGTGCTAAAGGCTGACTGCCAGCCAAACATAAGTTGCATCCTAAATAACACACTGTACACTATGCAGGGTTGTGTGTGGGTTTTATCGGGTTAATATGTCATTCATCATTGGAGTCTGAAAGCCCTGCCCTGACACTGTGTAATTAAAATGTGACAGTTGAGTGCATTCCACACTTTGCTGCTTTTTGTTGTTGTTGTTGTTGTTTAAATAAGTGTTTCATACAGAGCACATAATCATTTTGGATTTCTCTGTGTGAACACACTACTTGCACTAAATGAAATAGAAAAGAGAAAATGTGCATATTAGGGCACAATTATGGCATTCAGACTTGCGTCAAGCTTGTTACCATGTTGTCTTTAATGCCAAATACCTATTATTTCATTAATTTAATAAAATGTATAATACAATAAAACGATTTAAATAATGACAACCTATTTAAAATGTGAATAATAAGACACAATTCATAATTGTGGATAATTGCTCTTTAGTTTGTAATATTCATTCGTTAATTAATTTACTTTTTGGCTTAGTTCCTTTAATCTGGGGTCTCCACAGCGAAATGAACCGTCAACTTATCCAGCACATGTTTTGTGCAGCGCATGCCCTTCCACCTGCAACCCATCACTGGGAAACACCCATACACTCCCATTCACATACACTACGGACAATTTGGCTTACCCAATTCACATATAAAGCATGTCTTTGGACTGTGGGGGAAACCGGAGCACCCAGAGAAAACCCACACGAACATGGGGAGAACATGCAAACTCCAAACAGAAATGTCAACTGACCCAGCCAAGGCTTGAACCAGCAACCTTCTTGCTGTGAGGCAAAATTGCTACCCACTGCGCCATCGCGCCGCTTAATTTGTGATAATGATTTTTAATTTTGCTGAATTGAATACTTGCTGAATGAATACTTGCTGAATGAACCACCAATTACTCTCAAAGTCCCTTTAAAACAAGTCATTTCACTTGGCGGCCATCTTTGAAACACCTCTTGGGCAGTATGATCGGGCATTTTGTCTGAATGGGAAAACATCAAATTCTCCGAAACTCTTTGCCAAGCGTACGATTCCATTACATATTTGGAATTACCAATAAAATTAAATGACAACCATCTCGTAAGTTTAGTTTCTAAACGTTCGAATCAAACAAAATCTGCATTTTTTTCAGGGTGCCCACGCTAATGCGCATGTGCACTCGAAAGGAATGAGATCATGACACCAACCTCATTTATGGCCGTTCTACACATTATCATCCTCTAAATAATGCTTCATCAGATCGTGCTGGTCTTCTAAAGTAATCCACAACTTGGTCTTGATGGCAAATCTCCTCCAGAAATGACAGTGACCCTCTGTTTACAAGTGTGTGGACATTTGAGTAGTTGCTGCTGTAATGTGATGTGCGTTTGACAGGACAGACTGTACCACACATTTGTTTTATATGGATTACAAAACCAGAAAACTTTTGTTTTTAAGTATAGTCAGCTCATTCAAAAGTACAAATTTCAAGCTTTATCTGAATATTTCTTATGTCTGTGAAGCAAGTATTCGCTGAGATTCGTGCATTTGTTGTCCACAAAAACTGCTGTAAAAGCACACGTCTGGTCTGAGCTTCACCCCTGGAGAAACATCAGTCTACAGCAGTGGTGGGCAAACTCTGTCCTGGAGGGCCGGTGTCCTGCACAGTTTAGCTCCAACTCTGATCAAACACACCTGCTTATAGATAATTAGTGATCTTGAAGACACTGATTAGCATGTTCAGGTGTGTTTGATTAGAGTTGAAGCTAAACTATGCAGGACACCGGCCCTCCAGGACCGAGTTTGCCTACCCCTGGTCTATAGTGATCGATGATTGGCTCCTTTAGTAGACAGGGCTTCATTCGCCATATTGACCTTTACACTTTTCCCCATTCTAAACTATACGAGTATATGTGTATTCTATAGTCTTTGGCTTTAGACAGCATATGAACTTCCAGCCCCAACCTAGCACTCAGAGTACAACCCTCAGTGCTGGGAAACACCAACACACTCTCCCAATCACACACTAAGGTCAATTTATTCCTTCAATATCCATAACCTGGAGCACCCGAAGGAAACACACACAACCATGCAAAAGAAAGGCAACCTTCTTGCTCTGAGGCAACTGTGCCAACCACTTAACGCCCCTCAATAGAAACCATTTGTTACAATTTATAACTATATTAGAATGTTTGTAATTCAATACATGCATTATAAATGACACCATTATCTGGCAATGCATACAAAACATACTGTGAAAGTACTTTAGCACAAATTAAATACAAAAACTCTTCTTTATATTCTCTGAAGCTGCAATATAAATATTTTACTGAACTCGTGTCAGCATTCTGTTGTTACAACATGAAGGAATTTGAAGAAGTGCGTAGAATTCAGTCAATAATCTGATTTCAATCATGACACCATAATACAGGTACGTTAGTTTTTAGTTAGGCCCATTTTTGGCCAATATTTGTTCATCTTTTCTTCTATTATTGTATTGTTATGCGTGAGCTTTTTGTCTAAATACAATTTTCTAACCCCTTTTGGGACCGACAATAAAGCTTTTTGAATTTTATCAAATAAAAAAATGCCACAAACCCCTGTAATTTACTCTGATACTCCTGATATGTGTGTGTGTGTGTGTGTGTGTGTGTGTGTGTGTGTGTGTGTGAGAGAGAGATGGGTTTTATTCCAAGAACACTTAGAAAGGAAATCCCCCTTAAAGCACTATGACCATATTCAGTAAAAAAATACAAGAACTTTTATCCATGTTGAGACATGCACTTTACCTGAATGTAAAATACTGGCAAGAGATCCATGCAAAACAAGCTGAGAATAGGGTCATTTCTGCAATATCAAGACAGTTGATTTATTTTCCAGGATTTGCATTAACGAGAACACTAATGTTGCTATTGCTGGCTTCTTCTACAGATACTCAATTTGCATCCAGGTTTTCATGGTGTAAACGAAGCCCAAAGCAACAAACAGTCATGACAAACATGGTTTACAGTTCAAGCCTTCAAGGATATTTGTATTCTATACATTTAGAGTATTTAGAGCTTTAGTTTGAACACTTGAAATAATTAAGCCCTAGGTAAATCGAATAGTCATCATTTACTCGTTATTTTACCTGATTGGTGTCCTAGTAGATTACTGTGTTGATTTGTTTGTTTTGAGTGTGTCTCAATACACTCCCTATAGGTCATTAAGCAGTGCGCTTACCTGTCAGCTATTTCTAGGGCTTAATTTTCACAAAAATCCAACCTACACGCACATACTGTAAAAGTCAGAAAAATTGTGATTTATTTATTTTTTTGTCAGTTTATTTTATACACTTATAGTTCACCCTAAAATGTAAATTGTCATCACTCAATCTCCGCTTGTTCCAAACCTCTTTGACTTCCTTTCTCCTATTGAAAACAAAAGAAAACATTTTAAAGAATGCTGGAAACCAGTATCTATTGACTTCCATAGATAGGCTAACCAACAAGATCACTGATGTTCGTCCACCCTGTTTAAATGTTGCCTGATCAAACTAGGCTCCCGAACAAGCTTGAACAACATGTGTCTTTCCTGAAAGAGGTTATTTAAGACAACAGAAATTATAAACTGTTAATGCTTACCTCATAACATGCTCGCTGTTGATCTGCTCCTTCAAAATGTCGTCTGATCACTGCCGTTGTTGAGATTCAAATGCCAACATCTCAATCAAATCCACATAATTGAGCCAATTTTCTGAAAATAAACTTGAAGCCATCTTGCCTTCATTTTATTAGCTTAATTGGTTTCTCAAATTAAGCCTTATAATTGCACTGGTTTCCTTAAAAAAATAAGTTACATTTATCTCTTGATTTTAAAGATTTTTTTTTTTTTGCCTTTATTAAGCGGATAGGACAGTTTTACAGACAGAAAGCGAAGTGGGAGAGAGAGAGGGGGTAGGGACAGGAAATGTCCACGAGCCGGGATTCGAACTCGGAACGCCCTGAAGTGCTATTGCACCATATGTCAGCGCGCTAACCACTAGGCTATTGCACTGACATCTCTTAATTTTATTAGCAAAGTCTTCTCAATATTTTATAATAAATCCAGAATATCAATTTTTTAAAGAAATTATGACCATTATTTTTAATGACCACATCAATTTTTTTAATGAAAATTACAAGCCTCAAGATTTATTTTTTACAACGTATTTCAATATTCCTCCATCTATGGAAATTAATGTCTACTGGTTTCCTACTCAAAATATCTTCTCGTGTTCAACAGAAAAAGTTTGGAGCCACTGAAAGGTGCTGAACTATCCCATTAAGCACTGTGTGAAAGACCTCGTCATGTAACATCAATCTACAACTTGTTAATAACATCAAAACCACACGGTTGGGGTTTCCAAATGTGTGTTTTGATTGTAAACCGTTTCTATGGGAGTCGCAGAAGAAATGTGTGATGCACTGTTTTCAAGCTGTCCGTGCTGTTAAGGAAGGAATGTGTGTAATGTGTGTTTTCTCTGCTCAGGCTCGTCTCCCAGTAAAATGGATGTCCCCGGAGAGCATCTTTGAGTGTGTTTACACCTTCGAGAGTGACGTCTGGTCGTATGGCATCCTGCTGTGGGAGATCTTCTCCCTTGGTACGTTCAGCTCATCTCATAATAGACCATATTCGTATGTATACAATAAACTGATTGTTAATTTAAATATTGTGCTTTTATAGGGAGTAGTCCATATCCAGGGATGCCTGTGGACTCTAAATTCTATAAGATGATCAAGGAAGGATATCGAATGGAGTCACCGGAGTTCTCCCCGAATGAAATGTAAGTTTGAGATGAGAGAAGTTCTGTAGGAGGAAAATGGCAAGATAATGAGACCATTTACACTCTACAAAAATGTTCCCAGACACACACAAATAAACATTGCTTTTTTGTTGTGTTTCAGGTACGATATCATGCACTCGTGCTGGGATGCCGACCCCGTCAAGAGACCCTCATTTAGCAAGATAGTGGAGAAGATCGAACAACAGATCTCAGACAGCACCAAACATGTAGGCTGCCTTTGTTTTTCCTTATTTTTTAGCTCTCAAAACTTTGTAAAAGTGCAAAGGTCAATAACATAATCTTGTTTTTTTTTTTTATATAATTGTATTTTTTTAATACACAAAAATTATATTTTTACATAAAATGGTTTAAAACCAAATTTGCTTGTTATAGTTAACTTAAAACCATATTTTTTATTTAAAAAAGCGTCATCTAAAAAAAAAAAGATAATAAATCTGCTTTCTGCTAAGGAAATATTTCCCATTTTCATTCAGTTTAGCTAAAAAAATATACAATGTAACCAAAATGACAACTAAAACGTAAATACAAAAAATATAGAGTAAAATATGAGTAAATATAAAAAATACTCACATACTTGAGAATCTTTTTACTACAAATAACAATAAAACACAACAAAATTACTAAAACTTTAATAATTAACATTGCTTTTTTTTCAAAATGTATTTGTTTAAATAGGTTACAAAACGCTGAATAGTTTGAAACATGATAAACATGTTATAGTTAACAAGGCCTCTAGAGATTGTGCAGCACCATTGATTTGATCTAAGACCTGTGAAGAGATGATCCCAACTACAGAGCACTTCTAGAGGTCTCCATAATCCTGGACCAGGCTGTATCCTGAGCAGATTCTGTGGTGGCCATGGAGGAGCGGAGAGCATGAGATTGATTCCTGAAGGGACCCCAATTTCAGATTTCTTCGCATTGATCCCATGGGCCAGCCTGAACACCCGCTGGTGACCTACACACACCTGCAGCTTTTCCACGATGGACATCCAGCGTTTTTCTGCCTCCGGCTCGTAGACTGCAGCTCTGCACAAGAAGTTTGGCCAGAAGAGAAATGGTCATGCCCAACTGAGCCTGGTTTCTCTCTAGTTTTTTTTTTTTTTCCTTCACTTTAATTAATTGGTGAAGTTTGTTCCTCGCCACTGGCTTGCTTGGTTTGGGACTTGTGGAGCTGCGCATCGATGGATTTGCTCTTCAGTGTTTGGACTTCCAGCAGTGTAAATTAAACCACACTGAACTAAACAAACTCCAATCATTGATTGCTATATGGCGAATAAAGCCCGCCTTCTAGTACAGGACCAGACATGTGTTTTTGCAGATTTTGTGTGATTCAAACATTTAGAAATGAAACTAAAGAGATGGATGTTGTTTAATTTTATTGGTGGCTCCTAATATGAATTTCAATCATAAGCTTGGCAAGCAGTTTTGGAGAATTTGATGTTTCCCCATTTAAACAGAATGCCCGAGCATACTGGCCAAGAGGCGTTTCAAAGATGGTCGCAGAGTGAAATGACTTGTCTTAAAGAGACTTTGAACTAAATTTAAAACCATAAGACATAAATAATTTGTTATAATATAATGTAATCTTATAAAAAATAATTAAACTGGAATCAGGGAATTTAAATTTAATTAAAATTAAACTAAAAGTTAATTAAAATTAAACTAAATCAGGAAAATTTTCTCATTTTTATTCAGTTTAGCTCAAAAATCTGAAACCAAAATAAAAACTAAAATATTAATTAATAACAAAATACACACATTTGATGAAAAAATTAAATATTCAAAATGTAATAATTGTAAAATAAAAAGAGGAAAGTTTAAAGTAAGAACAGTTTAAAGTAAAAACAGGAATCATTTCTATATTTTTTCTGAAAATAAAGGTTTATAAAACCCACTCTAAGAGTACTATTTTAATTTTTGGTGAAATAAGTAGTTAATAAAACAATAACTTCCCTCTTCTCTTCAGATTTACTTAAACTTCAGCTCCAGGTTGCCAGCAGCACCAGGTCCCCGTGAGGAATCCAGTTCTCATGTCCATCGACTAAACTCAGTGGGGAGTCACAGCACCGCCACTCAACCCCTGCTCTCCAGCAACGACGTCTTTTTGGATAGATCGAGTCCAAGTCAGCCTCTAGTCTGAAGATCCCACTCTCAGCAAAAAACTTCATCTTCTAAGACTCTCTGCGTCATTGTAGCTGTCTGACATATTTGAGGACTTTGGTGAAAAACACTGATCGTAAATCTCAAGAGCTTACCGGCTCTTTCCACCTTTCTTGCAGACTGTGTATATAAGAAAGGACAGTGATGGTGTGCTTTCCTATTACCATTTCATGCGTTCTTTGGAACTGTGGGACACTGAGTTTTCAAGAAAGCTAATAATCAATGCTGGCATCATTCCATGGTACTATATCTCCAATGCGGATCTGCAGGAGAACTGAACTTGTTTTCTATAGAATCCCTTCATTACGTGGGATATATATAAACACAATAATGCTTCTTTTTGCTAGTCGTCGAGTCTTTACAAGTGACAGTCAAACGGGCTTATTTAAGTCGGAGATAAGATCAAATCACGATGAGAACTTTGGAAATTCGACATCTGACGTCATTTTGACATGATCTTTTAGCTGAAAATGCATTATATCGCACCTTTAACACTCGTGTGTTGAATATGACTCACTGAGTGTCAGTAGTAAAAGTGTAAATCGCTGTTATTTTCCTATCGAATTTATCATTTCTGCTCAAAAATGAAAATATCCAACACGTATAAGGCTACGTTATCTGGAAATGTATGTATAAGCAGCAATAAGTCCGCATTGTAACTTTGACAGCATGATCATGCGCAAGCCAAAAAACAAGCTACTTGATGCATGTTGCGTTGGGGCTAGTATTTTGTCTGTTGGCAGCTGAATCTGTAAGTTTATGTTTCAATAGACCAAATTAAGGCACAATTCAGTTCACTGTCAGGAAAGATGTTGAGACAGGTAGAGGCAATTCATCACAGCTCATCATTTACTCAGTGATATTTTGGTTACATAGCAGTATTATGTTATTAGCTTGTGTTGTCTTCTTTTTTTTTTTCTTTCAACCTGGAAACGTAATTTGGGACAGCAAAACGATCCAGTCAAGCGGTAACTCAAGCTTGAGGCATCAAACTTTTAGACAGTGTTTCTTTTAGGGATCACTTTAAACCGTTTCTGTCACTTCTACAAGGAAAATATCTGGTTAAAAAAACACTGGTTTCATTTGTTCGGCTTGGTTTAGAGTAGTTTTTAAATAGGACGTGGTTCTATAATGGTGGAAGATCAGGTAGCTTCTGTAGCATCAGTTCTGTTCTTTATTCCACAACAATCAGAGTGAAAACATATCTTATGAAACTGGAAGGCATAGCAAGTAGTGCTCTTTTGTACATTTGTAAATGTTTCGCTAGCTTCTCTTTTTTTGCATTAAAAGTAATGTGGAGGTTGATTCGTTTTAAGTAAAGACACCTCTTAAGGTACGTTTATACAACAATGACTACATTTACATGGACATCTGTAATCAAATTATTTGCTTTGATCTGAATAAGACAATAATAAGATTAAGGTGTTTACATGAGTTGCTTTTTGAATGTTCCTTTCATGATCCCATTTTACATGCTATAGCACGTAATTCGATTAACGTAATTGCATCACCGTGCTATCCACATTTCCTCCAGAGTTTCATGTAATTTCGGGTGTTTTATTTTTAATTTGTCGACTTTAACTGAAGTTTGCCACTTTCACTTTAATTAAAGAACATTTCATGCATGCCCCCCATGACAAATGAGATATTGGATGAGAGTATGAAGTGCTGGAATAGTGGTGTTTTAATAAAATTTGATACCACACACCGTATGGGGGGAAAAAACTCGCAATGCAGGTGTCTGTGGTGCTTTGCTGACTCGGTAGGTGCAGAGAATAGTCAAACAGCCGTGTGTATAGAATATCTTGTCGCAAAATGCGGTGAAAATCCTACACGACGATAATAGTTTAGGCATTTTCATGCCTGTAATGTGACTAAAATCTGCATGCTCCACACGGTAATTTGATTTTTGTTTAGTTCGATAATGACCTTAATCGGATTAAATGAATAAAAAACACTGTTTACATGATAGACTCTTAATCAGAGTATTGTCTTAATCAAAATATAATCGGATTATTCTTGTCCATGTAAATGTACTCAAATGTTTTTCTCTTGTGTATTTGAAAACTTTCGCAAATGACAGTGTTGTCAAAATAGTTCCTGTGGAAACAATTGCTAAACAACACTGCATTATGCTTGCCAGACCAGTAGGTGGCAACAAAACAAAACACTTCGGCTCTGTGCACATACAGTTCTGTAGTGGTTCTTGGTGTTGTTGTTTTTTTAGGATGTCAATCACTCATAAAATATGAGTAATAAGTCCACTGATTAGTGGACGACATCAACGTTTTCGCAAAATCACGTTTATTGTTGTTTACAAAAAGACAATAATTGTATTCTTTCTGAAATGTTTGTGAAGACCGATATTAAAATTAAAAATTTCCAGACCCCTGATTTTTGCAAAATTTTGTGCAAACATTACGTAAATACATTACTAGTTACTGGCGATATTGTAATCATGATTAAGGGTGCTTTCACATCTGCGATTAGATTTATTTGGTTCTGACCAAGGGCAGCAAATAATACATTGTAGTTTTTTTCATCAGGTTTTTTTTCACACCACGCTGATTGTGCTTTTCCAAAACAGTTAAAACAAACCAAAAAAATGCAGTCATGTGACTACATCCACATCACTCGCCAGATGTCATTGAACGTATTTCCTAAATTGCTTTTCTAAATGGTCAGAATTAACATACGCAAACATTCCTTTGGTAACTTCGAAAGTAAAGAAACAAAGGAGGAAAATTTGGCCGATCACGCATAACTGACTACGGCAGCTGGTTTAGTCCAATAATGCACAGAACTTTTTGCAATTGGGTCTGTTTAAGTTCAGATCATATTCTCAGCACAAGTGAACAGCTCCAGTGTTCATTTAAAAGCATAACTGGACTACCTCTTTAAGCAAGTCTGTATAATTTTTGGTCTGCTTTTGGTGTGCACTTGGGTGCGATTGCTGCGATTCAACCCAGTTAAATGAGGCTAGTGTGAAAGCACCCTTAAACAATAACTATATTTTTTTTGGTCACACTTTATTTTGATGGTCTGTTTGTTGAATTTGAATTACATTACATCTACATGCCAACTAATTCTCATTAGATTATAAGTAGTTAGGTTGGGGTTAGTGTAAGTTGACATGTACTTGCAAAGTTTCTTATAGTAAGTTCAATGTCTGTTGAAGGAGCAGACAGTCTACTAAAATGGACCATCAAAATAAAGTGTTACCTTTTGTTTTATAATTGGCCGAATATGTATTCAAGAGTTAAAATTTTCAGGCAATGGATGGCCAAAATACTTAAAACATGTTCCATTATTATTTCATTGTTGTGTAAACGTACTCTGAGGTTGTGCGGTCTTTCTGCGTTCTTGTGTTTGCGGAAATGGCGGGTTATTGTTTCCTACAGACTTGACTCAGTTACTCTTCTACACCAACTGTTGTGCCTGAAACGTTATCTCTGCTCTTTAGCCAATGAGAATCATGCTGTCGATGGTTGAGCCAATAGAAAGCTGCCGCTGGGGTGTAGAAACGGGTGCCAATGGCTTCTTGCTCTATATAGGAGTAGCCGACGAAGGATCTGCCAATAGAAAGGTGGCTTTCAGATGGAGGACACACAAAAAAAAAAAATAAGAGCGGCTTTCTGTTACTTAGATGAGCCAATCGGATTCTCATTCCACTGCCAAAGGGAAAAAGGCAGAAAATGCTTTTGAATATGAGCAATGACTGAGTCGAGCTGAGCAAACATCAGTAGTCCAGGCACTCAGTCAGGAGCTCGTTTCCCAGGTCTCCCTCTGTTCTTTGTGTCCAGCTGCTTCCCCCGCCGGATGTCTCACTTCCACAAAGTCAGCCGGGGAGATCTTTTTCAGACTGTCTCCCATCTCCACGCCACACTGGGACATTGTTCCTGATAGGCACTGGCTCTTGCTTCCATTTGCGCTAATGTGTTTTGCGTGTCTGCATGAGTGTATGAATGTGTAAATGCAGGTCATTTGCTGTTAAAATAGCAGAGCACTGATGGATCCTCCAGTAGAAGGACTGTAGTTAATGAATTTCAGATTTGAAGTCAAATGCTGAAGCCGCTGCATACATACCATCACTATTTGCTCTTTTCTTTATGTAAATAATATATATAAATATATGTATATCATATTGTTGCTTCTTATTTTATTATCATGGTACGTTCTCTCATGTGCTGCAAAGATTTTGTTTTGTATGTTACAGTTTGTCAATTCCATATAAGTTTACTTGATCATCTTCTGTTATTGTCTTGCCTCTTGATTCTTTTCTTCATAAGTGCAGTTTTCAGACACACGGCAGGTACAGTTGGTTACACATTTAATCCATTTACATTATATTCGCCGTTGCTTTTCTGTTTCAGTATTTTCAATGGTGTCTGAGTGAACGATGCCAGGAGGAGTATACGTGAAAACTAAACACAGACGGTCCAGGATTCCCAATTGTGACCGCTACAGTTCTCATACGCATTTTTCTATAATTGAAAGGTGTTTTGCCCCTGAGAAGATTTGTTTAATGTATTTTATTGTATATTTATTTTACAGTTTTTATTTTTAAGACAAATGTGCAAATCCTGTGTGTAGCTCTTGTTACTTCAGTATGTAAATAAATAACTGAAACCATGAGTCTTGTAGTCATTAAGGCCTTTAGCTTGAAGCCTTTTATTGGCCATCTGGAGGAAGATTATAGGTGTTCCTAAAAGAAAAGCAGACCACTGCTCTGTGTTTTTTTAAAAACAACATGTCCTGAAAGGAAAACAGTAAACTAATTGTGATTTCAAACTGGGACAAAGGGAAGAAAAATGGGTCTGTTGGTGGAGAAATTAGAGAACAATGCTTGAAGACTTGATTTTGTTTTTATCAGAAATGTATCCATTGTACAAAATCTAAAAGGATTCACATTGTGGCTTACTAGTAGAAAAGTGCATTACAAAACCAGCCAAGGAACTTCAACAAAAACTATGTTGTGGCAAATACTATTAATATAAAATAATTCGCTGTAATATCTCTACTGTTATCTGAATACACTCTTCCTAAGTAATTTTACAGTTAACTGTGAGTTTCTTTATCAACAAGGATTTTCCAGAAATTTTCAATAAGGTTTATTTTGAATTATAATTATAATTTTTATTTAAGGATTATATGCTTTCAGCTTAAAGGAACTGATTTGCTGTGTGACAGGGTTCATTGTCCTGCATGGAAATTAGTGGCTGATTCAGTAATGAGCACAGAAAAGGAACCACATTCGCTTTGTCATGTAGCTGTAGCTGAAACAAATAAATTAAACTTGCTTTCATTAGTTTTTTAATTTATTTTTTTATTTTTTTTGCTGTTGAGCGGTTTGGTCACTGCAGGGTTTTCAGTCCAAATTCTCTTAAACATCGAGACACTGGATGACACATCTTTACCCTGTTCAGAGCTGAACTGAAGCTGCAGCATTGAACTGGTTTAGATTTTCTACATTAGCCTGCTCTCATCTGCTTTTGTATTTTGCAGTCTTTTGAGGGGACTTGATGAGTTGGTGACATTGTAAAGCTATATTACAAATTGAATTGTATTAGAATATTACAAATCATAGATTTGAAACGACCAGCTTCTCTTGCTATGACTGAGAGGCTCTTTTTAGCCTTCATCTAGACAAGCAGCAAAGATGGTCTGCACTAAATAATGTAATCAATACAACAAGAGAAACGAAAAACAAACATTTCAGCTATGAGCGTTCATCAGTGTCAGTCTTATAGATAAACTGCTGTCTGAGGGTTTTGGCCCATAAAAACAATCAAAAAAATATCTAGTGAAAATTCTAAACATCTTTAGAAACAGCAAGATTATACATTTAAATTCAAGCTAAATATTGCAAGAAACATTTCAACAAATTGTATATATGTTTGTTTCTCTTGATTTGTCCTCTTTTTAATTGTTTTTATTTAATACTTTTCACTAACATAAATTTTAGTGTACTACATTTTCTCCAGATTTGGCTTCAGTACTGACTAAACTAATGTATATATACAAATAGTATACTGTATATGACTTGTGATGGGTGTACTCCAATATGCTGAGCACTATAGCCTACATTTCAAGTGGATCAATACCTTTCATCAAAGTTGTCCTAAAACTACTGAACAACACTCAAAATCTTAGACAATTTTGAAAAATGTTTTTGATCCACTTCAAATGTTGACTACTACTGTACATATTATATACCAGGGGTGTCCAAACATGGTCCTTGAGGGCCGGTGTCCTGCATAGTTTAGCTCCAGGTTCCTTCAACATACCTCCCTGGACGTTTCTAGTATACCTAGAAAGAGCTTGATTAACTGGTTCAGGTCTGTTTAATTTTGGACACCCCTGTTATAAACAGTAGTTTCAAGAGTTCACACTTAGTGAAGTTTATTTATAAACTAATTTCGAGAGGATCACGTGCTTATGATTTATCACAGCCGGTCTCGTATTAAGCTAATCATTATCATTTAATCATATGAGCCATAAGCTACTATAAATAACCCCAGTCTTCAGTCCACTTTATCTTCGTTTGGAAGAAACCCCCCCTTCCTCCCCATTCTTCTCCTTTACCATAGATTGGACAGCACGGCGGCCCAGTGGTTAGCACTGTTAGCCCCACAGCAAGAACACTGCCAGTGCTGGTCCTGCCAGGTCGGTGGGCGTTTCTGTGAGGAGTTTGTATATTCTCCCTGTGGCCACGTGGGTTTTCCCCGGGTTCTCTGGTTTCCTCCCACCATCCAAAGAATTGCATCATGCATAACAATCAAACATTTGTCTAGCCCCATTTTTTTTCTCACGTGTTTTCTTAGCTACTACAGCTGGGGAGTTCTGAGATCCACCGAGCTCAAGCTCCCCTCTCGCTCTGCGAACGGGAGGAAGCCCCGGGCTCGAGGATCCCTTGAGCTCAGGGCTCTCTCCCAGGACAGCATGCCAAACAAGCTTTTGATGGATCATCAGCTAAGGGTGAACTCTTGAAGCTGATGATTGATTATACAGCGTGTTTGGCATGCTTTCCCAGGAGACAGCCATGAGCTCTGAAGATCCTCGAGCCCAGGGCTCCCTTCCATTTCATTGGGAGAGAGAGGAGTCTGAGCTCAGGTAGGTCTCGAGAACTCCCCTGAATTCGTTCATTCGGCTTATTCCTTGATCATTAGGGGTTGCCATGGAGGAATGAACTGCCAACTATACCAGCATATGTTTATGTTGTAATGCCCAATACTTAACGCTCATATACTGTGCTAATTTGGTTTATACAATTGACTTATACAGCATGTCTTCGGACAGTGGGAGGAAACCAGAGTACTGGAGTAGAAACCCATGCGAGTACGGGGAGAACATGTAAAGTTCACACAGAAATGCCAACTGGCCCACCTGGGACTCGAACCAGCGTCTTTCGTGCTGTGAGGCAACAGTGCAACAGGCAACCACTGAGCCGCCATGTCCTAGAAAGGAGAGGGAGGAGAAGCGGTGGAAAGGGGATTCTTCAAGAGGAAGATGATTAACGTAAGGAAATCTAATTATTTACTGTATGTACGTTTGGATTTGTCTGATTGGTGAATCATGTATTGGCTAATGCGGGACCAGCCGTGGTCAATCATAAGCACATGATCCTCTTAAAATTAGTTTATAAATAAACTTTACTTACTGTCTTTATTTTTTTGGGGGGAAAGGTAATTGATAGTTGACAAAGTTCTTTTCTTAATACATGCATAGTATTTATAAAGTGTCGTGCAATATCCTTGAAATAAATCCCATTGGACCATGTCTAATACTTACACTACATGATTTTGGACCATATTGTCAGCCATCTGTTGGAGCACGCAGTAGTGTTTCTGCAGACTACAGCAAATGCAACTGTCTGTGACGAAATGGTGTCCCATTTATGATTATGCCCAATGGGCTGAAAATGATGTAAAAGCATGTTGTCAGAGACGGTCTGTGATTTTGGATTTGCTGCAGCTCTGGACATCTGTTTCTAATGGGCCACAGACATGAACCCTCATTACAATGAACCGTCATTTTGTTCGCAGAGTACCTCAGTAAATTGTTTTGGACTCCTTAACAGTAAGATGAAGTGTATTGTGTACATTTAGGAAGATCTTAGCTGGTAGTTAGGCTCTGAGATGTCCCAAATACATCACAGCACTCTCTGAGCATGTGAATCTCCCACAGTCAGAGTTTATTGTTTGCCTATCTGATAAGAAGCTAAAAGGATTTCCCACTATTGAAGATGACAAAAATACATACAGTGAGTCAGCAGCACCTGAGGACTTCATGAGAAAGTGAAAGAGCGAGAGAGGGATTAAAAGAATAATGTTTCAAAACACATTACAGTTTTGATGCCATACAAGAAACACCTGCAGAGACGTCCAGATGTTGAAGAAGTGAAAACAGTTACTCTTAGATGAAGTGTGTAATTTCCATTGCCGTTCTGAAAGGGAATTGCAAAACTAATGACATACTGACAGGCTTATTTACAACCCCATGAATGCCACATTACCGTCCTTTTATCTCCACAACACACTGTAATTTTTAGAGAATGTGAAGAATTGTGTAACGTTTTAACTCCAGCTAGAAAAATATACAAAAAAATTATACCTAAATTTATTTGAGTGTTGTCTGTGTTGCTGTAAAAGTGCTTTCATTTTGCACTTCAGTCAGAGTGGTTTGCCGAATGAACATCACCTCCCTGTGGTTTCTGTGGTGTCGATGACAGTTTGACCTGTTCATGTCCAGGGAGGGTTGAAGGGTTTGAGAGCTTTATAAAAGAAGGGATGAAAACTTTGTTAACTGTTTTAAACAGATATTTCACCCAAAAACATTCACTCAAACAACATTTTTTTTTTAAATCTGTTTGAGTTTCTTTTTTGTTGTTGAACATAAAATAAGATATTTTGAGCAATGTTTAATACTACTAATACTATCTTTAATACTACTTGATTACCATAGAGCTGTTTTTTCATACCATGGATGTCAATGGCTACTGGTTTTCTATATTCTTTAAAATATCCTCTTTCATGTTCAGCAGGAAAAAAAAAACTCATAAATATCTAAGCATCTACTTTACAATTCTCAGTTTCTTTGAATTTACTGGATTTATTAGCCATGGGTTGTAGTAAACTGTTATTGTTCTTTGGTCTTTCCATTTTGAGTACAAATATTCATTCATTTTTCCTTCCGTTTAGTACCTTTATTGATCAGGGGTCACCACTGCGGAATGAACCGCCAACTTATCCAGCATATGTTTTACACAGTGAATGCCCTTCCAGCTACAACCCAGTACTGAGAAACATCCATAAAAACTCATTCACACACATACACTACGGTCAACTTAGCTTATTCAATTCACCTATAGCGCATGTCTTTGGACTGCGTGGGAAACCGGAGCACCTGGAGGAAACCCACGCGAACACAGAACATGCAAACTCCACACAGAAACACCAACTGAGCCAACCAGGACTCGAACCAGCGACCTTCCTGCTGTGAGGTGACAGTGCTAACCACTGAGCCACCGTGTTGCAGAGTACATATATTGTAATTCTGAATTTTTCTTTCTTTAATATTTATTATTCCTCAATGTTTTCCACGACTGTATAGACTTGTGTAATGTGCTGTCTTGGTTTCCTTGCTCATTTTATACCATGCCTTCTGCCACACATTCCTGGTGTCTGTGCCGTTACAGGAAATGAAAACTATCAGACAAGACAGAAACAGGCCTCTCTGATTCAAGATAAGACTGTGACTTTATGTAGATAAAGAGTCTCCTGAGGGGGCGATACTGTTGTTTGGGTCTCAAGGCACAGTCTAACATACCGGCATGAGATATGGTGCAGCATTAGCCAAAATAACATCAATGTTCAAGCCAGATTTTTTATTTTTTTGAGGAGGGGGGTTTATGGCAGAAATATGAGATCTGGGAACATCTTAATCCTGGATTCATCTAGAATTTACTCATCATTTTTTCTGGTATTCAAACAATCACCTAAAATGTAGTGCTCCATTAGGATTATGGAATGTTTCTGTTTTAGTTTTGGGAGTCCCCAAGAACTGGTTGACATTTATGCAAGATAAATGAATGAATGAATGAATAAATAAATATAATGTAATTATGCTAAAATATGCATTTATTTTTACCTTATGTGCTCAACAACTCCCAAATGAATAGCTCAATTTTTTTTCTTCCAAAGCCCTCCTTTGTGTGACACTATTCTGTGGTGATTGGTCTGATGACTCAGTCTGTTGTGTTTGGTCTACCGCATGCCAATCAGTGTTTGTTGTAAGTAAAAAACTGTAAATTACAGTTTTCAAAGGTACTGCTATTAAATGGCTTATCCTCTGAAAAAGTATAGGTTTACTTTTCATTTTTGGGTCATTTTATTACAGTTACTTACAATACAGTTGCCTTAAATACTGTAAATAAATTCAACTGTGCTGTATAAATCAGTTCAGAGAAGCATAAGATTTGTAATTTTTGTTTTGCAAATATTTTTTTCCAACTAAAGATGTTTACATTTATCAAGATGATTGAACATGCTTAAGAAATATGAATTCAGAGAGAACTTAGTTCATGACAATATATGATAAATATAATATATTTATAATATCAACTCAGAATATAAATTCAGAAAAGTAACTAAGATAATAATGACAATATATAGTAGGGCTGCACAATATATCGTTTCAGCATTGACATCACAATGTGCGCATCCGCAATAAATCACAAAACCCAGGATTTACCATGTTGTTTGTATTATAGTTGACAAGGTGCCACAAAACACAGGATTTTAGAGTCACTGCTAAGATTAATCATAATAAGTGAAGGTTTATCATTTGGATGTGTTTTTAACGCCTATGAAGGAGCATTTCAAGGGAGTTTAAAACATTTGGGCAAAAGAAAGAATGACTTTTGGAGGCATAACAAAGATTAAATGCATTTAAATATTTATCAAATGAAGATGATATAGTGTTTATTTACATTTACAAAAAAAATGTGTTTCTTAGAATTGTTTTTTGTATTGTTTCATGTCCTAATATCTGCATTTCAAACCTAAAATAAGATTATTTTGCTTACATACTGACAGAATATTAAGGTTGTTTTAAGGTAAATCTCACTTAATTTTGACTTATTATTTCTAATATTTCTATATTTTTTAGATATTTGGACTAGAGACAAGGCAACCCTAAGTAATTTGCATTGCGATTACTCAATTTCTGTACCTAAATACTTGTTAGACTCCTTAGAAAAAGTCAAATAGAGAATTCAAACCATCTGGTGAAACTGTATTCATATTGCAACATTTATCGCAAAAAATAAAATATCGCAATGTCAGATTTTTCCAATATCGTGCAGCCCTAATACATGATATGAAATTCGACATAAGTTCTTTGAAATGTTTCGTCTTATATGTTTAACTTTTCTTCACTATATCTTTTTTAAATGAAGTCAAAAGCCTATTTGACTCAAATTTAAAGAATTAAAAGGCTTTGATATTAATAGAGATTTATGTTGAGTCAAGTAATTCAATTATTTATTGAATTATATTTATAGTAATTTTTATTATATTATATTATTTATTGTAATTACATCACATTACATTTCAGACAGTGTATTCAGAACAGTAATTTAAAAAACAATTGTAACCTTTTTTTTATACTTTTTGAAAGTAATTTGCCCAATACTGATCACAATTACTGAATTATGAATTGTCAATTGTTGATGATTTTTTTATACAGTGAGAAAAGGCAACATGGCATCAGTTGGACCTCATCAATTAGACCCTGTGTCCAATGAGGAAGCATTCTTCAATAAAATAAATGAGGATAATCATTCCTTCAATAACAACCAGACATTTAGGTAGCAGTCATTAGTGATGGGAAGTTCGGATCATTTTACTGACTCAGACTTTGAGTCTCGTTTATGGAAATTAACAAATCTTTTTGAGTCATTTTGTTCAATTTGCCAAGATAACATTCAAATGTTAGGAGATGCTTCCAAACACATTTAAACACTATTCCATCACAACATTCCAAACACTATAACTAGCCCAAATGTTGATCACACAACAAACAAGTCAGAACAAAAATGCTACTATACTAAGAAAGAGAAAATAATCCTTATTTGTTTATCTGGTGTTTTGTCTATGATTAACTCTGATCACCTCATCTGGCATATCTTTAAATTTGAGTTGTCCACTAACACTGACAGTTCCATATAAGCTTAACCAATGCATAGAGTCTGAGCTGGAAGCATCCATGACTACTTCACCTTTTGAGTCTTCGGGTTTTGGAGTCGTTCGGTAGTCATGTGACAGCATGGACAGAGATGACTCAAAACAAAAGACTCAAGAAATTAATTGATCAAATCTTTTTCTGGCTCTAAATGCATTTGATTGGCTTCTGCCTTTCAGGTAATGAATGAACAACTCAAACCGAAGACTCGACAGATGAACGGATCAAATCTTTTTCCGGCTCTAAATGTATATGATCAGCTTTTGTCTTTCACGTGATGAACGAACGACTCAAACCCAGCAGAGGACTCGAAAAATGAACTAATATTCTCCTCCACCTGCACAAATGTGTGCATGTGCGAATGAACGAATCACTCCCTGAGAAGACTCATCGTTCTCGAGTCACACATAAGTCTAGCACTCATTAGTAAAATGTTTGGGGCTTCACTGCTGTGGTTTTGGTGTAAAAAAAAAACACACTTTAATTAGTCACTCTTCACATCCTCATCCTTTGGCAGTAAAAACTGTATTTACCCTCACAGTGTCAACTCGATATGATGCTATCTTGTAGGTGAGGACTCTGCTGATGTTTCATGTTGGCTCTATAAAAATGACTCATTTAAATGACTCTTAGTCGATTCTTTTTTTTTTTTTTAAGAGACAATCACTTTACACAGGGCACACTTTCAGATTTCAATCTTTGCAGAATGTCTTCATTCACTTAGAGCTGTGGTACACCCTGCATGAAAGGTAATTTTTCAGAATCCATGACTAGGGCACTTTTGCTCAGGTAATCAAAATATATTAAGATTTACTGACTGTTTTTATCTCCTTTGCCTTGGGCGGTGGATTGCCAGCAGTTTAACTGTAGAGGTGAAGGCTCACGAAGGTCTAAAAGTGTATAAACAGGGAGGAGTCGCTTCTGGCAATGTTTGAGCAGTTAAATGATGAAGCAAAGCCCCGGGCAAATGAGACTGAACACACACACAAAGATGGTGAGGCAGATTGTGGTTGTTTTTAGGGACCTTATATGTGAAAGTAAATAACGTTTCAGGGAGAGTATACATGGGAATATGGGTTGGCATTTCTTGTCATTTTATAGTCAAGTGCTGTAACCCAGTAATGTCACTAATGTCAAAATGGGCTGTGAAGAGACACTGTTGATCTCTATTTGACACATAGTGCACAGCAATCATCAAATCAAATTTGTCCTTCATTTATAATTATTGGTCATTATGACTGTTAAAGATATAGTTCACCCAAAAATAAAAAGTGCCTCGCTTGTTCTCCTTCATTGTGGCTTTAAACTTTTATGAGCTTTTGTTCTGCTAAACTCTGATTTCTGTTGAAATATCACCATGATCTGATAGGAATCATATTTCGTAATGAAAATGTGCTACCTACATTTTGAATAGGAGGTAGGAAAATCTGCCAGCTTAGCACCAGTTTAAAAAGGAAAATCTGATTGACAGTTAATACGAACGTGATGACTTGCTGTTGCAAGCAACCCAACAGTTATGTCTTAGAACAGAAAGTACAGAACATGTACTGTATTTTGTGCCAC
This sequence comes from Danio aesculapii, assembly GCF_903798145.1. Lineage (NCBI taxonomy): Eukaryota > Metazoa > Chordata > Actinopteri > Cypriniformes > Danionidae > Danio > Danio aesculapii. The sequence goes on along the minus strand of NC_079454.1, from coordinate 23,381,218 downwards.
CATTTAAATATATATATATATATATATATATACCTTGTTTAAGTCTCTAGCCATTCTGTTTGAGGAGATGAGTTCTCTCTCTTTTTTTCCATCCGTTGCACATCACCCAACACCAATCACTAATTTTCTGTTGAGGTCACAACAAATTAAATTTCAGTTAGTTTATCATTCATTTTCCTTCCGCTTGCTCCCTTATATATCAGGGGTTGCCACAGAAAAAAGAACTGCCAATCTGCAACCCAGTACTAGGAAACACCCATACACTATTGCATCCATGCACTACGGCTAATTTTGTTTACCTGTGTCTTTAAACTGTGGGGGAAACCAGAAAACCCAAAGGAAACCCACACCAACACGGGGAGGACATGCAAACTCCACACAGAAACACCAACTGACCCAGCCGGGACTCGAAACAGCAAACTTCTTTGCAGTGAGACAGTGCTAACCACTGTGACACCATACCACATAGTTTGTTTATCACCAAACATTATTATATATATATATATATATATATATATATATATATATATATATATATATATATATATATATATATATATATATATATATATATATATATATATATATATATATATCACAAGTACATATATATATGAATTGGAGTTCACCTGTGGTAAATTCAGTTGATTGGACATGATTTGAAAAGGCATACACCTGTCTATATAAGGTCCCAGGGTTGATAGTGCATGTCAAAGCACAAACCAAGCATGAAGACAAAAGAATTGTCTGTAGACCTCTGAGACAGGATTGTCTCGAGGCACAAGGCTTGGGAAGGTTACAGAAAAATCTCTGCTGCTCTGAAAGTTCCAATGAGCACAGTGGCCTCCATCATCCATTAATGGAAGATGTTTGAAAACACCTGGACTCTTCCTACAGCTGGCCGGCAATCTAAGTGATCAGGGGAGATGGGTCTTAGTCAGGGAGGTGATCAATAACCCGATGGTCACTCTGTCTGAGCTCCAGCGTTCTTCTGTGGAGAGAGGAGAACCTTACAGAAGGACAACCATCTGTGCACCAATCCACCAATCAGGCCTGTATGGTAGAGTGGCCAGACGGAAGCAACTCCCCACCTGGAATTTGCCAAAAGGCATCTGAAGGACTTTTCAGGACTCTCCCCTCATAAGAAACAAAATTCTCTTTGGAGTGAATGCCAGGCGTTACGTTTGGAGAAAACCAGGCACCACTCATCACCAGGCTAATACCATCCCTACAGTGAAGCATGGTGGTGGAAGCATCATGCTGTGGGGATGTTTTCCAGCAGCTGGAACTGGAAGACTAGTCAGGATAGAGGGAAAGATGAATTCAGCAATGTACGGAGACATCCTGAATGAAAACCTGCTTCAGAGTGCTCTTGACCTCAGACTGGGGCGACGGTTCATCTTCCAGCAGGACAATGACTCAAAGCACACTGCCAAAATATCAATGGAGTGGCTTCACAGCAACTCGGTGAATGTCCTTGAGTGGCCCAGCCAGAGCCCAGAGAATTGAGGAAATAAATGAATTTAATCCATTTTGGAATAAGGTGATAACATTAAAAAAATGTGGAAAAAGTGAAGCGCTATGAATACTTTCCGGATGCACTGTATGTATGTATGTATGTATGTATGTATGTATATATGTATATATATATATATATATATATATATATATATATATATATATATATATATATATATATATATATATATATATATATATATATATATAAATATAATATGTACATACAACTTGTTATAGTCAAATATTTCTGTGATATTTAATGCCAGTCACTATTCATTGTCGACAAACACTGCCAATTTTTAACATTTCTCTTTTTGTAATTTTGAAGAATCAATTTAGCATTAAAACAGGATGAGTAAATCATAAGCACGATCATGAGAACATGAATAAGTCCGAATGATCTTAGTGTTTTCTCTCTTTTGGCCGATCACTCAAAATGTCTGGAGAGGTGGAGAGAGAGTTACTAACAAACACTGGACAAAAAGAAATTAGCATTGAATGGCACTTCCTGCAGATTGGGGATTTTTTTCTACAGATCACAAAAAAACTCCTACACTGGTGAGCAACCGTCTTGTGTATGGGACGCATGCTTTCATCTGTCATCTCTGATATGAATTTGTGCACAAGCAGCAGCTCCACAATGGGCCCTTTTTTTTTCTCCTCTCCATGTTATGACTGGTGGCAACCAGCATCAGGAGACACTCAGAAAGCAGTTTTGCATTATTAAAACCAGGACACAAGGCAGATGTCCTATATAGGCACAGTAGGGTTGGATGTTATAAACAAAATTTGATTTCACAGTATGAAAAAAAAGTTTATTTCAAAGTTTATTTCATAGTTTTCAAAGTTTATATCAAGTTTATTGATAGTTTTTTTTTCTTCACGAAAGGTTTTGATTCCAGAAAATTTATAAAAGGGCTTTATATAGTAAATAAGCTTAAATATTTAGGAAAAAAGAAAAGGTCTTTATATTATTTGATTACTTTGTATTTTATTTTTAACTTTAGCAAACAAAATGTGACATTAGATGAACAACAAATTCTACTGTGTGTTATATTTTACAATTGTATGTGGACAGATCTTATTAGTTCACATCTTCTTAACATCTTCTCATGTTAACATCTTCTCATATTAACATCTTCTCATAGATGTAAAATAAATCCCAGGTAAATAACAGTTAAAGAAAACTTGAATTTTTTTAATATAATATATATTTATATGTGTAATGTAATATGTTTACACTAAAACTATCCAACTTTTTTTCTCAAACTTTTTTCTTCAAAAATACAGAATATAAACAATAACAATACTTTTAGAAATATTTAAACTAAATGGTTACTTGTTGAAAATATAAAGCAATTGGCAACAGTCTCCTATGGAGCATCTTACTCAGCCTCAAGCATGCTGTATGTGAGTTGGCCATGCCCACTTATTTACATTTTGCATTATACACAGAATGAAATTATTTACAGTATGTAAATATAATTTACAGTACGGTATTTTACGGAAATTTACGGTACACATTTCATTCCACAGTAATGATATATACCATCATACTAACCAGCCCTATAGGACAATTCACTACTAAAATTACAATTAAATAATATTTTACTCAAAAAAAAGCATGGTTGTAATTCCTATTTCAAATTTTAAAAGGTTTGTGCATTTTTTCGGTTTGTTTGTTTGTTTATTTGTTTGTTAAGTTTTTAAGCTTCATGCTTGACTCTAGACTATCCGTATGTTAAGTCGTGACGTATGGAATACTGTTTCCGGGTCCAAGCTGCCACTCATTTGAATTAAGAAAATATTCGTTAATGATACATTTTTAGTCCTATCACACATTAAAGTGAATTGTATAGAAAATAGTGTACACAACAGTCTCTAGGCTTGCTGCATCACAAATACCAAAATTTTAACAGTTTATAAAATTTTATAAGTTTCTGGGCATCAGATATTAGACATAGATTTAAAGTCAGAATTATTAGCCCCCCTGTTTATTTTTTTTTTCCCAATTTCTGATTAATGGAGAGAAAAAAAATTCAACACATTCCTAAACATAATAGTTTGAATAACTGTCCTTGCTCTGTTAAGCATCATTTGCGAAAAAAAAAAAATCAAAGGGAGGCTAATAATTCTGACTTCAACTGTATATGCATGAGACTGATTCCTGTGACGCTCCAGAGACAGACGAGTCTTCGCTGAGGCCAGCTTCCAGCCTCCGCCGCTGAGACTGCAGCTCTGCACAAGACGTTTGGCCAGCGGAGAAATTAAAATAGTCGTACCCAACTGAGCCTGGTTTCTCTAGAGGTTTTTTAATTCTTCACTTTCGCCAATTGGTGAAGTTTTTTCCTCGCCGCTGTCGCCACTATGGAGAGAGATTAGACTCAATAATAATTCACGCAAAAGACACGATGTACACATGCGTAGCCAAATTCACGTACGTAAAATATTTATTTATACTTACAAAAACAATTCACATGCACAAAATAAAAATACATTTTCATAAAATACGTTTCACAAATGCAAAACACCATTCGCAAATATATAAGAGTGTACAAAAAGTTTTGAATGTTTAAAATTCACGAGTTCATCCTCAATGAGAATGTGCAAATCCTCTCTCACATACGACTCACCCTGAATACGAGTGTGTGCATTTTTGAGACTTTCCTGTCAGCACACACCTCCCACGTGAGTCACTCGTGCCCTGTAGCCAATAAGATGCGAGCTTACATGTTGGTTAGAGGAACAGACTGCGCAAAAGGAGCGCAGAGTGGTTGATATCGAGTACAGCTCTCATCTGATTGGCTGAGAGGTACGAGTTGCCTGTTTCTGGCAGGAAAGTCTCAAAAATGCACACACTCGTATTCAGGGTGAGTCGTACGTGAGAGAGGATTTGCACATTCTCATTCAGGATGAACTCGTGAATTTTAAACATTCAAAACTTTTTGTACACTCTTATATATGTGCAAATGGTGTTTTGCATTTGTGAAACGTATTTTATGAAAATGTATTTTTATTTTGTGCATGTGAATTGTTTTTGTAAGTATAAATAAATATTTTACGTACGTGAATTTGGTTACGCATGTGTACATCGTGTCTTTTGCGTGAATTATTATTGAGTCTAATCTCTCTCCATACGCCACTGGCTTGCATGGTTTAGGATCTGTAGAGCTGCGCATCGTTGGATTTGCTCTTCAGTGCTTGGACTCTCAGTAGTGATTTTAAACCACACTGAACTGAGCTCAACTGAACTGAATTTAAACACTAAAAACTGAACTACACTGTTCCAATTTACTATGACCTTTTATGTGAAGCTGCTTTGACACAATTTACATTGTATAAGCGCTATACAAATAAAGGTGAATTGAATTGAATATATTGCGATCGTGATTTTTGAAAATATTACATCACTTTGTAAATGTTTATTATTACCATTTTATGAGTCTCCCCATACAGTTTGATATAGCGCTTGGACCTGGAAGCCACTTCACATGACGTCACACTTACCAAGCTGATAAGGACGATGCCAAGGAAATTTCCTTTTTAATTTCCTCATTTTTATTTTCTATTTACACATACTATATAAAAAGGGCTACAAAGTCCAAAAAATTGCTCACATTTTTTATTACTATGTCCATATTTAAGCACCAAGTGTTTAAGTCTATCACATTTTGACCCCATGTTTGTTGTCAAACTCTAAGCGCTGAAAGTTTTAGTATGTTATCAGTTGCCAGCACACTTGCATTCGTGGAGGGACGTTTAGCATTTTCCGTTTACCATAAAAGTTTAATGCTTGGCTTCAAGAGCTGAAACACAGAAACATAGCCTCCAAGAAAACATGCAAAAGAAAACATGTACTGAAGCTAAAAAAAGTTAGTTTGTTGTTAGTTAAAGTCGTTGCAGAGCGAGTACTGAACTTGTCGATTACTCGAGTCGTGCATCCCTAACGCATACATTCAACTCATTTACATTATGTGTGTGTGTTACAAGAAGAGAAGACCAAAGCAGGGAAAAGACTGCTTCCTGTTTTTTCTAAGCTGCTGAGGAAGTGTGTGTTGGATGTGTGCGTATACATATTGAGGGGCAAATGAACCACAAGAGCCATCATGAAGCCAGTCTTGAACAACACCACAACCCACACAGAGCGAGTGAAAATCAAGCTTAAGCAACAGCAACACACACGCATAGAATTAGTTAAGAAACCCCAGGTGAAAAGGATGGAGAGATAGATGAGGAGGAGTGGGGAAATGTGTGCTGGGTTTATCTCTGATACAGTTCACTTCCTCTAACATCGCCACAGTGGTGTGGTAATAACAGAGGTAAAGGTATGTGTCCACATACAGTACACTCTACACACGTTCTCGTATTCCTCTTCTAAGAATCTACTTGCTCAGCACTCAAAACAACTCAGGGCAAATTAACCCTAAATTGGCTGAACAGAAGACAAACATACAGCTATTAGGATATGCCACTTGTGACCTCATAAAATCTTTCAAAATGATGGGGAGGAAGGTGTGATGTCAAAACCTTCATCCTAGTCTGACTTCACACCTTAGCCTTTGATGAACTTTGACCAGCCATGTTGTTTTGAGGAAGACTGAAGACCACATGAAACTGTTTGAAAGAGGCTTTGCTGACCTGTTTCCTATTGAAGCAGGATGCTTGAGTGGATATATAAAGTAGCAAATGGGCGTTCGTTAAATCACAGCTGTGAATCATGAACCAGCTGCAGGTGGCATTAAGTGGATGATCATGCTCACTGTAAAGAGAATTTGACTGGTATTCAATTGGATTGAGATCTGGTGGCTGTGGAGTTCATTTGACTGCAGTCAGCCAGCTCATAGACTACATTCACACTGTGAGGCTTAAGGCTCCAATCAAATTTTTTTACACAGCTGTCTGCATTTTTAAAAAATGTGTCCAAAATCAGATTTCCAGTGTAAACTAATCATGGTACGCATAATTTGTACGCACAAAGAACAACTACACACAACGTATACTTTCTAAATATGTACACAATTTCAACAGAAATTAGTCCAAGGCACTTGGAATATGTGGAAAATTTAAAAAGCCTTTATTCACATGGCTTAATCTTAAAAGAAACCTACGCGTTTCGGCAGAGATCTGCCTTCATCAGGGTAAACAGTGATCAGGTGCGTTTAGAGTCTCTTTTGAGTACTAAGGTCACATGACTCATTCAAACATCTCTATAACACTCAAATAATTTAACCTTTTTTATGTACACAATTTCATTCATTTAAATGCATGTCAAGCCGATTATGATTAATAAGTTGATATATGTAATGTCATAGGGCAGCACGGTGGCTCAGTGGTTAGCACTAGGGCTGGGCGATTTGGCCTAAAATCAAAATCTTGATTAATGGAACTTTTTAACTCGATTACGATTAATGAACAATTATTTTAATTTTAAATAATAAAAATAAATATAATTTTGTTATATAATAAAAAGAATAAATTATTTTCTGTGCTCTTCATAATAAAAAGTAGAGAATAAGCAGTATCTCTAAATAAAATAACCATTGTATACCCTGTAAATAATATTATAAACAGTGCATTTCTTGAATCTTCTGTAAACAAATAATTTAATGCAAATAATAATTTTAATGTAATGAAAAATATGTCGTCTCAAGGCATCTCTGGCGAAGCTTACAATCATTGTCAATTTAGTGCAAAGTAAGGCTCAAGAATGGGTCCATCATCTTACCTGACTAGAGATCAGATGTGGCTGCAAAGTGGCAGCAGAAGTACAATCAGCCTCAGACTTTTAAGGCTGATTTATACATCTGCATCGAGTGATCGGTATGACCCACGGCGCCTGCCTTGCGTGTAGCCGTTCATTGATATATTTCAGCGTGCTGTTTGTGTTGCTCTGCAATAGCACTTTTGAAATGCTATGTGGCTGTGGGTTTTTATGCTCCTCTGTGAGGCGTTTCTTCACAGGTGTTATGCTTTTTCTGAATGCTCCCTTAATGTACAAGAAGTTAAAACTCGCTCATTTAAAGGCGGGAACCGGCGGACGTGCAACAACTTTAATCATGAGGTAAACACAAAGCAAACATTTCCATCTGTAGCTCCTCTGCTGTCCTGTGGCTCTCTACGCCACCCATGTGTGTCAACACCACCAAACCGAAGGAAAATAAATAAATGAATGTAATGTAATGTAAACACGTTAAGCAGAATTTTTTTGATTGGTCACAGGTCGTTTTTTCTCCAATACTTTGCTTTGCAAGTTTATAAACGTTAAAATGCAGTTATTGACATTCTAGCGGTTTATTTATGTGCCAGTGCAGAATGGTGCCACAAAATAGTATAAATGTCATATAAATTCCAGCAGATCACACTGTGGACACATAGCAAAACATCAAATTTGTATTGGATTTAATATACCATATGGAGTTGCCAAAAATCAAAATGAAAACCATGAGTCCATTTGGTTTGAGATGTTCACACTGTCATGACAAAAAAAAAAACATCTGAGTGGCATATCTGATTTGGCCCTCAATTGCCTGCAGTGTGAACATAGCCATGGTCAGGTTCAAGAAACCAGTCTGAAATGATGTGAGCTTTGTGACATGGCACATTATCTTGCTGGAAGTAGCCATCACAAGACATGTAGAAGAGACATGCTGTGGTCATGAATAGATAGACATGGTCAGCAACAATTCTCAAGGAAGCTGTGTTGTTTAAATGATACCCAGTTGGTCTTTAGGTGGACAGATACATCAAGAAATCATCCCATACACCAGTACATCAGCACCATTTGAACCATTTATACTATCATACTACTAATATAAGTTATGATTGTTCCATGTTTTCATGTTGATTATGCCAAATTCTGACCATCTGAATGTCACCATAGAAAACTGTAGCATTGGCTTACTGTACTTGACTTTTTATGCTGTTGTAGCTCACCTGATTCAAGGTTTGAGTTTGTGTGTTTATAGATGCTCGTCTGCATACTGTACCTCGGTTCTAATGAGTAGCTATTTTAGTTACTGTGTTATCTTTCTATAAGCGCAAACCAATCTGAACAGCCTCTTTTGACCTCTGGTGTTCACCCACAAAACTGCTGCTCACTGGATATTTTCTCAAACCATTCTCTGTAACCCTAAAGATAATTTTACATGAAAAAAATCCACAAGGAATACACCGCAAATTTTAAACTACCCACTTTCATCCATTTCTCCCACTGCCTCATAAGACAAGAATGCCAGCAACAAATGTTTCTGCCACCGCATTGTTTTTGTCCAATCTTTTATAGTACAGAAAGCTTTACACAAGACCTCAGGCAGAACGTTGGAACATTAATGTTGTAATAGTGCACTGGACCACTGGTTACAAAAGGATACTATTTCAGAGCACCACACACAATGCAATCACACCATCACGGAAATCAAGCAATAAATCAAACTGTTGGATTATGCCAAACACACACACAAAAGTATGCACACAAAACAGCCTATCCTCAAAAACCCTACTTTACATGCTTATACAGCACCTAATCACTCCTTTATTCTCCTGCATGAATATTTCACCACTCAAAACAAAAGGCTGGATGCACTGGAATCTTAGTGCAACAGACAAGAATTCAGTCCCGGAACATTCCGGGTGTGGGACTATCAGCTATCTGCTCATTAAATATGCAGCGGGAGGTGTGAGGGGTCACAAAGTACACACTATTAGGTTTCATTTTTGTTGTCCTGGTCCATTTCCTTTGTTTGGCTGTCTTGTGCTTGACCAGTTGCTGACACTTGAACAAGACTGCACTAGTTAAATATTCTGTTCCTCAACCAACAACACTGCACAGCTACATTTAGCAAAAGGAAGGAGCCGGCTTTCAGCACTGGATGTAGCTCGAAAATCATGCTCACATTCCCTGGCTACTCGATACCAGATGTTTGTCGGAATATTCTAGGGTTGTTTCAGGTCTTTGGTGCAAGTTTATTACATGTCTACAAATTCCCCTAAGGAATTATCTATCAATGAACAGATAAAAATCAATCTTTTCATAAGGCATGTGTAAATAAATGCATGACAAATTAGTCTTGTGCAACATTTGTCTTGCTCAAATGTACCAATTTTAAGTGATGCATGAATAAAGAGGAAAAATGATGGTGGTCTGGATGTGTCATCATGTGTTTTTATTTTACAGTTTGATGGACACAAACATTTTCTTCCATCTGGGTTTTCATGTTATGCACAGATGGTGTCTGGGTGAAAGCATGGTATGCCCAAAGATCTCCATCATGCAGGACAAAAACAGCATCAAATGTAAATTGAGATTTATGTTACCTTATGAAACATTCTGGGATTCTTCAGAACCACTGAATGCTTCAGGTGTCATATGTTTAGTGTGTAATGTATACATACAGATTCATGCTGGAAATTCTGTAAGCAACCTTATTGAGAATCTTCTAGCTTAAGCAGTCTGGTTCATGGAAGTTAGCAATGTAACCAGGTGCATGTTATGATATTTTGTCTTATTTCTAATATAAATAGATTGGGTTTTAGTTTATTTTGAGCTTGTTCTTATTTGAGTTTTTTTTTTTACGATCAAGCAATATTAATGATTCAAAATGGTGATTTCTTCCACTGCACATCAGGGGCAGAGCTAGGGGGTAGCCACTATCAACAAAATCACGGCCACCCCGCTCGTAATTGCATTTTTTAAAGAGAGAAATACCACCTAAATATTTGGATCATATCAACACAATAGTGTTTTGAAACAGTTCCTGAAACCAAAAGACAAAGAGAGCCAGAAAGCTTGGCTTCCTTAAATTTTGAATCGTGGTATAAAGGAACATTAAAAACATTTTTTTACAAAAAATGCAAAACATGAAGTTGGTACAGTATTTAACTAGGCTGAACAAGTGGCTAAGATGTGTTTTAAACCTATGACAGGGAGAAATAAGAAATAACAGGGAAAAAAGTATGAACCGGGATCATTTGCCTGATCTTGGCCATAAACAAGGCCATTAAAAACAGAAAAACTGCAAATACATTACTTTTTATATAGTACCAATTTATCGCTATCCGCATCTTACCTCTATATTGACTGTAATAACAATGATGGGTTTATGAGTGAAATCTAAAGAGCAAAGACGTTGAATATAAGTGGTTATGGCAACACTGCAGGCACGTGCATACACTAAGCATCTGTCAGGTTTAGGGCCCTATCATACACCCAGCGCAAGACGTGTATGGTGCATTTTGTTGCTATTTTCATTATAATTGTCACGTTTTATGCCATGTTGTTTAAATAGCAAATACATTTGCGTCACTTTGTGGACTCATGGGCGTGCTGGTCTAAAATAGAAATGTGTTAAGGCGCATTGTTGCTACGTTGCTATTTTGAAGAACTGAAATAGACCATGCCATTGATCATCTAAAAGTAGGTCTGTAGTCCAACACAGAGCGCGTTAGTTATGCTCCTATGCAGGTTCAAATGCTTACACAATGCTTAAAACACACAGGATGCACAGCAATACACGCATATCTAACCAAATAAATTAAGGAAGGATTCAAGAAAGGACTGAACAAAATAAGAAAGGAAGGAACGAACGAACGAACGAATGAATGAATGAACAAAGGACCTAACGAAGGAAGGACCGGACTACAAAGGAAGGACCAATTGAATGAACGAAGGATTCAAGGAAGGACTGAACCAACTAAGGAAGGAACAAATGAACAAATGGATCAATGAATGAACAAAGGACCTAATGAAGAAAGGAACAAAAATATAAATGAATGAACGTATGAATGAGTGAACGAATGAAGGGAGAAATGAAGGAAGGACCAAATAAATGAATGAGGGATTCAAAAAAAGACTGAACAAACTAAGGAAGGAACAAATGAATGAATGAATGAATGAAGGACCTAATAAAAGAAGGAACAAAAATATGAACAAATGAATGAATCAATGAGCGAACGAATGAAGGGAGGAATGAAGGAAGGAACAAATAAATGAAGGAAGGAATGGCTGAACAAACTAAGCAAGGAAAGAAGGAACGAATGTATGAATGAATGAATGAATGAATGAATGAATGAATGAACAAAGGACCTAATGAAGGAGGGAACAAAAATATGAAGGAACAAATAAATGAATGAATGAGTGAACGAACGGATGAAGGAAGGACAGAACAAACAATGGAAGGAAGGTTGGAAGGAATGAACGAATATAGGAAATTCACTAAATACACTACAGAATGTTACGTTTACACATTCCTGCACAAACTACATGTAAACGCATTGCGTTTTTACAGTGAGTACTTTTAAAAGGGCTACTTTTACTCATATTTTGAGAAATATTTACAACAGATACTTTTACTCTACTTGCTCTACATTAGTGGGCAAGTAATGGTACTTTTTAGTGAGTATGATTTTTCAGTACTCTTTCCACCACTGACCAACACTGAATATTCTACTTACTATTCGATATCTCTCTTATTTTTGATGTTTAGTGACTGTGTTGCTTAAACATTCCCACAACGACAACAACAAAATCTGTCACCGCAAAGTGACTCCTGGCCCCTGCTCAGCCACCCTGCTGAAAGATCCCTGTCTCCACCACTGCTGCACATACAGTAGTAGTAATGTTTGTGTTTTATTTATGCTTGGCATGCATGTCTAATGATAGTTGTTTAATAAAAAGAAAAAAAACACTCCACTTTTTTGGAAAGAAGCTTATTTTACAACTCCCCTAAAGTTTAACAACTGGGTTTTACCATTGAATCAGATTAGACTATTGTATCTCATTAAAATAATAATAATGATCCTTATGCTATAGCCATGGTACAGTGACAAAGTTCCCTGAATATTGAAAAGTGAATTGTGCAAACTCTCTTGCAAGAACTTAATCCCAATGACTCTCCCATGTGTTGTGTGATTGGCTGTTTGCTGCACGTGTCACACTTTTATGTGCTCTGGCATATGTGCATGAGCACATAATGGATTTTGATTTTGGAATTTGGATTTTTAAACTTACTCTGCAACCCAGAGTTTGTTCAACTTGTTTTGTGCAACAGGCCTCGGGTCAGAAAGTATTCAAGCAGAAGGACATACTGATTTTGAAGCATCTTAATGAAAAGTAATTACCATGTTGACAGAAAATGACTTTAAGAATGCCCTCAAAGTCAACGCTGTCTCAATCACCATTTTAAATGCACACAGATGCCACATTCTTCCTGTTTAAAACAAAGTGATGATCAATTGCATGCAGGTTTACACAAGATGGCACATAGTTCTATAATGACAGGCTACTATTATACTATCTAGCCAAATGCACTGGGAGGAACTTGAGGACCTAATCGTGGAAAGTGTCAAGATTATTGTGTGGTTCTGCAAAGCAGGATTGCTTTCCAATGGGCCATGCATAGCAAAAGCTTAGTAAAACAGACTTTGTGTGTTCCTAATTTTCTGTGCTTGTGAGCATGTCATGAAAATATATAGACTGATTTATTCTCTGTTACTTAAAAGCTGTGTGTTTCTTCAAAATGATCTCTTTCTTAACTTGCTGGAGATTTTTTTTGTTCTGTCAAGCCTTATAAGGCTACATCAGATCTGAGAGATTATAATATATAAAAGATAAAAAGAAAAAGTATTAAATCAAACCTTAGTAAAAAAAAAACAGTCTCATCACAGTCTCAAAACCTGCTTGAATTCAGAATTCACATTGTATTACTGACTCAATTTGTCTTCATGTATTTTCTTTCTGTATTTCTTCCCATTTCAAATATGTTTAGTTATTAAAATGTTATTATAAACATTAAAACACTACTGACACTTGTTGAACACAAATGAAGATATACTGAAGACTGTAGGGGAAAAACAGCCATTGACATCCATAGTATTTTTTGTTTCTACTATGGATGTCAATAGCTCATTTTCTTCAGAATTTCTTGTTTTGTGTTCAACAGAAGAAAGACATTCCTAAAAGTTTAGAACCACTTGAGTGTGAGTAAATGGTGAGGACATTTTTATTTTTGGGTGAACTATCCCTTTAAGAGTGTTAAGTTTAATAAACCAACTGTTTGAAGGAAGAACTGTTGAACTTTGTTGCAATATGTTTTGCATTATTTATTAAACAGCTAGGAAAATTGTTTTAAAAATCTTAGCTTAAACGATTTATGGAATTAATAATGTAAGCTGGTGCACATTATGATATTTTTGGGTTTAGGTTTTTTGGGGCTTGTTGTCATTTCATAAAAAAAATTCAAGCAAGATCATTAATGAGTTAATATGAATGTTAATCTATCTGCCCATATGCGTCCATCAATTCATTCATTTATCTATTAACACAGTAAAAATTACAGAATATTTTAAACCATATTTGGGTACAATATGGACAGACTCAAAAATCAGGTTAAATTTTAGCTATAAATTATATAGACTGCAAAATAATGCTTTGCTTACTTTGAGTTTGGGTCTTGCTTCTAGTCTAAATATATAAAATTCTTAAATCAAGAAGAATTTCTAGACAAGCAAAAATATTGTTCTGATTTCATAAATAATTAGTCAAAATTAAGTAAGCTTTTCTATAAAGCAAGGAAAATAATCTGCCAATGTGCTAAGTAAAATAATATACTTGGTGTGAAATAAGATTATTTTAATTAGCTCACTGGCAGATTTACGTTGCTTGTTTTACAGACAAACTCAATTTTGACTTATTATTTCTAAAAACAAACAATGTTATTGCTAGACTGGAAAATGCTTCTTGGTTTAAATTCTTTTGTGTATTTGGACTAAAAACAAGACAAACACTCTAAATAAGAAAAGCATTTGTAGACAAAATGAACTCAGCTGAATATTTAGTTCATAATTTACCCACATTGGGTTGAAATAACTCCGATTTTCTAGAGTGTATCTAACAGTTAGCTTCAGAAGTTGTTTTCAAAGTTTTTAAACTCCAATAGAAAGCACATTTGATTGTTCATAGCAGGACCCATTATAAAATAAATAATTGCCTCAGACAAATAGTATGTCTGGGCAAACAAAAGACACACGGCTGAACTATAAATCATTTCATACTCTGATGTACTTTTGCAAATGAACAAGTTTTCAGATTCGAACTGTTTATATTTCCTGTCTTTGTGTCTTTTTCTAGGCTGCAGAATGACAATTGTTTCGCCGTTAACATGGATTCAGCTGAACAATACGTTTGCCAGTCTTGAGTTTTTCTTCCCACTGTCATCATACACTCCATGAACTTACATTTGTTTACTCAAATACCATTTTCCAATTTCTCTGACTCCTTGAATCTGTCATGGTTAACACATCAGGCTGTTTTTCTTCTTCATCTTTTGTCTTTTAAGAATTTCCTCTCCGATAATCTTTCAAAATATGCTCTTTGCTTTTTAGTTAAATCCATGAAATCTCTTCCTTTATTACTTTTCTGCCGAGGGCTTCCACCTTCACGGTTTGTCCAATAATAAGACGTGGGTAAAAAGGAAGTTGCCTTCTGAGCCCTGCAAGGCCATATTATTAAAACAAGATTAAGTCAGGAATGCTCTCTGGAGCTTCAGAGGCCACTCGGGATGCTCTCAGGCTCAAGACTGTGCACAAGTGCTGCCATGCTTCATCAAGTCCAGCCCTCTCATTCAAGGTAATTTATTCATAAGACTTCATTTTAAGATCCTATTAAGACAGGTTAAATGAGCCACGGATTTGATTCATCTTCAGAACAGCTTCAGATAGGGGCATTTGTGAGGGGTTGAAGGCAGATTATTTGAAATATTTGTGTGTTTTCACAGACTACAAGAGATATCTTGTCTACACTTCTTGACCACACAGATCTCGAGATGACGCACGCTTCTACTAAATAAAGAGCTTGCTGGGAAACAGGTGTAACTGCACCATTAAATAATGAACAAGGGTAAGTTAAGATGATCTAAAGTGCACGATTTGCCACTTTATCTGGAAACTCGGTCTGTGCTGCAAGAGATCTATTCGGGCTTCTTTTTGGCACTGGCGTACACCAATTAAAATTTCTGTTGAGAAATAGATTCTTACTCCAATATATTCAGCAAAAATCTAGATATTAAATACCAATTTCGGTAATTACACTGTAAAACCCCTAAAGATAAGGTAACTCAAACCATTTGAGGAAACCAATTGCAACAAACCATTTAAGTTCATAAACTAATCCTTGTGAGTCCGGTGAACTTAATCCACTTGAGTAAACAAAGCAATTTAAGCACAGTAAAACCCAATAAATGAAGAGAACTCAAACCAACTGAGTACTGTAAAACCCAATAAGTTAAGGCAACTCAAACCATTTGAGGAAGCCGACTGCAACAAACCATTTGAGTTAAAAAAAATAATCTATCTGAGTACTGTGAACTTATTCCACTTTAATTGAAGTAATGAGGTATGCAATTAACTCGTTTTCTTCAACTCTGGGTTCTAAACTCTTTTCAAATGAGTAGAATTAACTTTCAGTACATTTTGACTTAACTACACTTATTTCATTTGATAAAGTTGACTTGGGTTTTAGTGTATAATAACTACACACTATGAACCATTTATTTAGCATTAGCAAATAGTGAATTCATTATCTGTTAAGCATTAAATCTACATTAACACAAGTTTGTACTTTGATAATGATTTATTTTTCATTACTAAATTAAATATTGCGATTATTTACCAGTTATTTTGGAGTAGTTGGTTTTTTAAGGCATACACTAATAGTTAATTTTTATGTTAATAAATGCTTAATTAACTCAACTTCATTCAGTTTTGTGATCTTATCTAAAGTGAGGACTATTTATGCTTAATAAATCTCTTGTAAATGACAATTAAAGGCTTAGTTTTAATTGTCAGGAAAAAATGAAAATAAACGACTTTAGTAATTTCTATTCATTTTAAGATACACAAATGAAACTGTATTAAATGAAAAAGAAATTTTTGGAACCTTATCTAAAATAAAATTACTGTACAGTTTAAACTTAGCTAAATAAAATTGAAATGTTGCATCATATTATGTTGTCAAATGGTTTTATTGTTGTTGTTTTTATCTAATTTTATGTTGTATTTTGACACTTTTGTTAATCCGCAATCTTTAAACTTTACAGTCATTTTTATTTTTTTAGATAAGATTGCAAAGATTATTGTTCATTTGAAACTGAGCCTTTAATTGTCATTTATAAGGGATTTACGAAGCATAGTCCTCACTTTAGATTAGGTCACAAAACTGCATGTAGTTGTGTTAACAAAGCATTTATTAGCATACATAGTAACCATTACCATATGCCGGAATAATGAGACATTTAAATGTTGATTTCAATCGTTTATTAATCATTTACTTATTCTGAATGATCTTAAAACCCACCAACTACTCTTAAATACAAATGGTTTGTAAATAATGGAATACTTAATTTAGTGATGAAAAATCAAACAGTGACAAATTATGAAAGTACAATTATTAAGCACATAATACATGTGCTTATAATTCAAGAATAGAGCATTTGCAGCTGCAGGTATAAACTGCTCACTAACGTCTCAACAGTATTTGCTAATGCTTAACAAATAATGAATTCCCTATATGCTAATGCTTAACAAATGATTTATAGTGTGTAGTTAATATAATGTGTTACCATATTTTCTTTTTCCCACATACAGGGGCATCTGTGCATTTCATTGTAGTTAAATAAGGAGATATTAAACACAATGACTGGAAAAATGATTTTCAAAACATCAATATATCAAATACTGGCCTTATATGCTGCAAAGTGGAAGTAGCTTTTTCTGCGATTGTTTTAGAATTTCCGATTCATTTGCCTATGCGGAAATGACTAGGAATAATAAACTACTTGCTCTATAAAGGATTGTGTTTATGACAACATGACATAAACACTTTTTTAAACGGCTAAAAATTAATGGAAGTGAATGAGAATGGATGTTTCGAGCAAATAAGTTTCCAATGACTGCTCCGCTCATATATGAAAAAAAAAGGTCAATGGAGTTGATATTTGTTTTGTTATTAGTGACACTGGTAGTTTTTAACTGAACAGTTTGTGCTTACACTGTACACATATTGTATGACAGTCTGAATATTTTTAATGTACTCACAGTGAAATACAATTTTTTTATTCATCCAGACGCCATCCACACTGCTGCCAGTGATGTTCAGGTCAATATGTTAATATATGCACTAGGGCTGCACAATATTGGAAAAATTTTACATTGCAATATTTTTTATTTTGCGATATATACTGCGACAATTTCACAAGATCATTTAATATCTCTATTTGGAAAGAATTTAAAATGTTAGATTGATTGGGATGATTCTGCAGTGGGAATGCATCTCCATAAAATCTCATACACATATATAACATTTTTGAGGTCTTCCGACACATTTTTGTTGTTGTCTGTGCTATTTGCAGTGCATTTCTGTATTTGCATGTGTTGTGAGTATTTTCAAGCACATGTTTAGTCAGAGATTGATGAATTAATGTTTACTATTTGTATCTCCATAAAATCTAATAAAAGCCAATAAACTTTTTGGGGTCCCCCAACACATTTTCGATGTGGTCTGTGCTATTTGCAGTGCACTGCATTTGTATGTGTTGAGAGTATTTTCATACATAACAATCTATACATACAGTACAATCAAGGAAAAAAAACAACTGAAATGAAGGGTTTTATTGTTTCCCGAGTCTAACAGTGTTCAAGTACAGTATCTGAATGATAAAAATAAAAATAATTCAATAAAATTAATCGTAGTTAAGATCAAAATTATAAAATTTCTTACACCTGAATGCTTTTATACCTTTAATGCATTATACAATCACAGGCATCAAAACACATACAAATTATATATTATAATACAAACTCAACATTGCATATCCTGCGATGTGACTATTGCGAATGATCACACTGCAATATCGATGCTGAAACAAAATATTGTGCAGCCCTAATATGTGCTATGTGCTTTAAACTAAATAACAAATAAATACACATGAAAAATGACAATAGTAAGAAGATAGCAGTTAAAAAATAATCTGATAACAGCGATATGAGTATGTTTGCATAAGTTCTGTAATTTAAAAGCATCAAATTAACAGGTGAGGTAATTAAATATGCGATTATGATTGTATTATTATAGAGTTTAGATAAAGTTAGTGTGAAATGGAAGTTGCTGAGACTTTTACTTCAGTATGTTGATGTACTTCCAGCTGAAATGGAATATTGAGTGGTAACAAAAATTGTAGCTGAAGCCATCAAACTGATGTCAACAGAGAAGGACTGCCACTCTAAATGGTCAGGCCTTGATTGAAGACCAAAACACGCATTTTGTTTTCAGTGGATTAACTTGCACACATTAATTGTTCACCTAAACAATAACAATGAACGCTACACTGTAAAAAAATTATGACAAAAATTCAAGACAACAAATATTTTTTATGTTCCTTTAAAAATTATTTTTAATCAGTTAATCAGGTTTCAACTGCATTTTTTGATGTTATACAAAGTTTAATTTAATATTTTTGAGATGATAATAAGATAATAAGTTGAGATGACTAAAAAGTTTTTGATTCAACAAACATATTTATGGCAGAAATATTTTTTTTACAGTGTAGCAAAATAAACATTGTAAACTTAGATTTTACACAGACAATAACTGTGCGTTCACACAGAAAGCGGCGAGAGCATCGAAGTAGCCAGAAGTTATTAATTGTCAACGGAAACCGCCAGCGATAAGTGGCATGTCTTCGCTGGTGTGAGCATTGAGGAGGGTTGAAATCAAGTCAACTTTATTGTAATGAGCTATGAAGTGGTTTGGCTGCAAGCAATTGAATCAGAT
The DNA here is from genome assembly GCF_903798145.1 of Danio aesculapii. Taxonomy (NCBI): domain Eukaryota; kingdom Metazoa; phylum Chordata; class Actinopteri; order Cypriniformes; family Danionidae; genus Danio; species Danio aesculapii. The sequence goes on along the minus strand of NC_079454.1, from coordinate 23,361,876 downwards.
ATGGTTGCAGCCAGAAGTTAACTAAAATGATTGATATTATCTATTAAATTACCCAATAAATTGTAAATTTTTTAACGTCTACCCCTACCCTAACTCTAAACCCATCACAGTACTGTAAAAATATAAATTATTGTAATACAGTGCCATAAAAAATGCTGCTATATTGATGTGCGTATTGCAATTCCAGCGGGCTGTGTATCCTATCGTTAAAGTCTAGATCGGATACGTGCATATATACGCAATATGCACATCAATTGTAATAGCATTTTTCATGTAACTGTATAACAATAATTCATATTTTTACAGTACTGGGACGGTTGGGTTTAGGGTTGGGGGGGGATAGGTGTTAAAAAAATACAATTTATTGGGTCATTTAATAGATAGCATAAATAATACTCAGTACAACTACAGTTTTTACATTACTGTGACAGTTGTGTTTAGGGTTGGGGTAGGGGTGGATGTTAATAAAATACAATAACTGGGAAATTTAATAATTAATATAAATAATTTTCGTTAACTTCCGGCCACATTCATATCCAATCTAGCCATAAATATATACACTAGATATCGCATACGGACCCTGAGCATGCGTCAATAGCGCCACCACATTTGTACAGTGCTCCCAGGACAAATGTCATTCAACCGCACTAGTCAAGAGGTCAAGACAGTGTGCCAACGTGAAGATGCTGGACTTTAGCGCTGTGTACGGGTGTAGTAACGAGCAAACAAAGAAAACAAAGCCCAAAGGCAGAACATTTCATAGGTAAGATTTCTTTTTTTATGTTTTTGTATGTTATGAACTTTTGTGCTAAACAAGTAACGTTATTGATGACAATACAGTCACATACTGCATCACCATAAGGCAAAGCAGCATCAACTCACACTAAATACTAGGGCTTATGCTAGTTTTGTTGAATAAAATGAGCAGACAATGCTAAAGAAATATGACAACAAGACGTTGCGGTGCTAGAAACTTGTACTTATTGTCGGCTAAGTGAATGAGTTGTGCATAACAGAGATTTATTCACAAACAAATCGCTCCCTCCGTTAGCATGAGAAGTGGAAGCAGAGGTTTCAGAACATGGATTAGATCAAATTTAACAGAGAGGGTGGATAGTACATTTCCATACTCACAAACACATGCTCTTTGTCAGGAATGCCCATGTGATCACTGATCCATCAATGTAGAAAAGTGATGTAAAATTATCATTTTCGTAATTAAAATAAAACATTTACATAATGACCACGGGGAAAACTCCTGATCATAGATATATGAATATATGTGTATATTTCTGGCCTCCACTGCACCTTGGTCCCGCATTCATTTCAAAGGAGCGCTACCCTGTACTAAAATGGCCGCTCTATTGACGCATTCCTTCCAATAGACAACAACAGGGTAGGCGACATCTAATGTAAATATCTATGCAATCTAGCAACAACCGTATCCTATCTAGACTTTACTGCAATCGTAATTTAGAAGCTCTCCGCTTGAGAGGAGCCCAGAGAACACAGTCCTGTGAACTTTGCTTCCAACCACAGTTGTTCCCAAGGGTTTGATTATTGTGGTCGCTGAATTTCCAGTTATTTATGAAGTTTTCTTACTGGGACATACATTAAAAACAGTTACTAGTGAGTTGATGTGCATTAATGTTATATTTTTTTCTTTAAAAAGTGAGAATCTCATGCTAATTATAAGGACAGTACAAAACAGTATTGCTGCTTTAGAATATTTCAGCCATATCGACACATATTGGATGAGTGGAGTAAAGTCACACCACACACAACAACTTGAGCTTCCATAATTAAATGAATTTGATTAAAAGTGCGCAACATTTTCATGCTAGAAAGTACGAATATGAGACTAATGTAGTGAATTTTGTCGCAAAACAGCGTTGTCGCCAGGGCGGCCAGAATGACTTTGACACTCCAGCTGCCGTCGGTGTGAATGCACAGTAAGGCTTTATAGGGCTGGTTATAGTTTGAACTAAAATGTAACTTAAATGTTAAAAGTAGTGCAGTTTTTAAAGCTTTGAATTATTGAAACTTCAAAATGTTTAAATGATATTTAAATTAACATTAGTTAACATTATTCATCATTATTTTAACACTATGCTAGCATAAATCAACATGTTTTATTCTTTAGCAAACTTTCCCTTTAATGTTGCATAAACAGAAAATAAAAGTAGCCATTACAAAATGTAAAAGCCAACTGTTCAGCACTGAAAACTGAAAGAGTGTACACACATTTCAGGAATGTAGTTACACATGAAGGTTTGAGGAATATTTAACCTAAGAAAAAGTATTTGCATTAATAAGTAACAGAAAAACAAAACATTTGAATATTAGCACAGAACGCCTTATTTTTGGTTAAACATTACATTATCAAACCCCAAGTTCTTCCTTGCAGTTATGCATGTTCAGTTGCACTATTTATAAAACACACTCGTCCATTCATGTGTAGCAGGCCAACAGAAATGTATCCATGCAAAATACACTCATGACTAGGGCCAGACGGAATCTGCGGACAGTTTTTGCTATTTCTGCACAGAATTTTTGGTAAAAATCTGCGGATTTATGCAGAATGATTTTAGGAGTATCATAACTAAAACCTTAATATATGGAATAAAAAGTAATACCTTTTTAACTTGTATTTAATGTTTACAATGCAAATTTGTTTGGTAAACAAAGCAAGTCTCTCATATAATATATCTACTAAAAGACTTTACAAACTGTATTGTAAATAAATCAAATTAATATTTTCATATTAGTCAAAAATATTACCGAACTTAATTTAAAAACTGAATAAATATAGATTTACACACATTTAGACAAGTAAATAAACAGAATCAATGATGGGCTAAAAATCTGCGGAATTCTGTGGAATTCTGTGCACGCAGATTTCGTTTGGGCCTACTCATGACTAGGCCCACACAGAGTCTGCGCGCGTAGAGATCCGCAGATTTCTGCAGATTTTTAGCCCATCGGTGAGTCTATTTATTTAATTGTGTAAATTATTTATTAATTCAGCTTTTAAATTAATTTCATTAATATTATTGTGCTATAATAATACTAATATTAAAATGTACATGTGATTTATTTACAATACAGTGTGTAAAGTAATATTTTCTGTCTTTTAGTAGATTTATTATATTAGACACTTGCTTTGTTTACCAAATAAGTGGATCTAATGTGTGGATCAAATAAGTGGATCTAAGTTAAAACTATTATTTTTTATTTCATTTGTTAAGTTTTTAGTTACGATACTCCTAAAATATTTCCCATAAATCCGCAGATATTTTACAAAATTCTCAGCAGTAATAGCAAAAAATGTCCGCAGATTCTGTCTGGCCCTACTCATGACGTATGTTCACTGCCTAAACTACATTCTTCAAATGAGATAAAGAAAATACACATGCACAAAAAAACATCCTGCATCCTGGCTACATACAGTTGTAGAGTCATTAGACACACTCAGAAGAAGAGTGTCACCTTTTATCATATCTCTGAGCAGTCTTGTGTACACCATACAAACATCCTGTTTCTCTGGATCCGCACAGGACAAGGAAATCAACTTTCCTTCCTCCACAATCTATTCACAAGCTCGCACCAACCAAAAACCATCACAGACGCTAACACGAGAGCACACAAATAAACATCGGAAGAAAAAACGTGCACGCACACATCACTTACGCTTCAAACAGTGAAAAGACATTCACATAAATTGCAGGGCTACAGTCTATGAGTGTCTAATTTTCCTGGAAAACTCTGGCAGCCCTTGTTCTTGTCATAAACAATTGAGGCGCTCATCCATAACAAAGCTAATCCAAAAAACTCAATATAATACTCTCACACTCACTTCACAATCAAATTCCTAGCTGTCACAGCCTTCGCAAAAGCAGAACAACAAAAAAAATTGTATTGTTATTTAACCCATTCACGCTCAAATAGATCTTGTTTCTCAACTCACAACTTCTGAACACATCATGAAAATGTCAATCTCAAACAATACGCTCTTTTTTTGTTAACCCACATATGTAATTAGTCTTAATGATAAATAAATTGTGCTTGGCAGCTATTACCTCACCAACACCTGGCACAAACTGACAATGGCCACTTAATGCCTGGCCCTGACTAACACATATTATTAGGGTCACTATGCAGTGGTCACTACTCCCTATTCCGTGAGCATGGGATTTCCATTGAAGCTCACCTCAAAGTAAGCAACCTACAACGTCATCATACAGACAGAAAACAAAGCCTTCAACATTAGAGGAGTATGAGGTTTAACAACAACATAATAATGATAATGATAATAATTAGCCTATTGGGCAGCACAGTGGCTCAGTGGTTAGCACTGTCACCTCATAGCAAGAAGGTTGCTGGTTCTAGTCCCAGGCTGGGCCGGTTGGCATTTCTGTGTGGAGTTTGCATGTTGTCCCAGTGTTCGCGTTTCATGGTTTCCCCCACAGTCCAAAGACGTGCTATAGGTAAATTCAATAAAATAAATTAATAATCCTTACATTCTAGACACTCAAAGCGCTTTACACGTTATTGGATGTGGGGGGGTTCTCGTCATCAATCACCAGTGTGCAGCATCCACCTGGATGACGCGACGGCAGCCATATTATGCCAGACCGCACACCACACACCAGCTTATTGGTGAAGAGGAGACAGAGTGATGAAGCTAATTAAGATATGGGGATGGTTGGGAGGCCATGATGGACAGAGGTCAATGGGCAGATTTGGCCAGGATGCCGAGGTTAACCCCCATTCTCTTTTTCGAAGGAAATCCTGGGATTTTTATCGACTACAGAGAGTCAGGACCACGGTTTAACATCTCATCCGAAAGACATTGCTCACTAAGCAGTATAGAGTCCGTTTCACTATACTGGGGTGCAAGGACCCACACAGACCACAGGTTGAGCACCCTCTGGTGGACTCACTAACACTTTCAATTCAATTCAATTCACCTTTATTTGTATAGCGCTTATACAATGTAGATTGTGTCAAAGCAGCTTCACATAAAAGGTCACAGTAAATAGGAACAGTGTAGTTCAGTTTGTAGTGTTTAAGTTCAGTTCCGTTTAGCTCAGTTCAGTGTGGTTTAATAATCACTACTGAGAGTCCAAATACTGAAGAGCAAATCCAACGATGCGCAGCTCTACAGATCCTGAACCATGCAAGCCAGTGGCGACAGCGGAGAGGGAAAAAAAACTTCACTAAAGGCGGAAGTGAAGAAAAAAAACCTTGAGAGAAACCAGGCTCAGTTGGGCACGACCATTTTAATTTCTCCGCTGGCCAAACGTCTTGTGCAGAGCTGCAGTCTCAGTGGAGGAGGCTGGAAGCTGGCCTCAGCGAAGACTCGTCTGTCTCTGGAGCGTCACAGGAAACAGTCTCATGTTCTCCACTTTTCCATGACCATCGCAGTAGTTGTTCAGGATTCGGCCAGGTCCAGGATATGGAAACCTTGGGATCATCTCGTCGTTGGTCTTGGGTCGAATCAGTGACTCTGCATAGTCTGAGGGCCTCGGGAAGAGTATCCCCAGGTGGAAATGGAGAATAAAGAAAATAATTAGCGTAGCTGATGTTCACAGTGTATATTAGCAAGATGCATAACCTGTGTGGAAGCCCCCTAAGTGGTGCACTAAGTGTATGCTTTACTGAACAGATAGGTCTTTAATCTAGTTTTGAATTGGGAGAGTGTGTCTGAGCCTCGGACGTTATCAGGAAGGCTATTCCAGAGTTTAGGAGCTATAAATGAGAAGGCTCGACCTCCTTTACTCGACTTTGCTATTCTAGGTACTACCAGAAGCCCTGAGTTTTGAGATCTTAAAGAGCGAGTTGGATTGTAGCGAGACAGAAGATTGGTTAGATAAACAGGAGCTAGATTATTTAAAGCTTTATATGTAAGAAGCAATATTTTAAATTCAATACGAAACTTAACAGGCAGCCAGTGTAAGGAGGATAAAATTGGGGTGATGTGATCAAATTTTCTAGACCTGGTTAGAACTCTGGCAGCTGCATTTTGTACTAATTGAAGTTTGTTAATAGAGGATGCTGGGCAGCCAGCAAACAGAGCATTACAGTAGTCCAGCCTAGAAGTCATAAAAGCATGGACTAGCTTTTCTGCATCTGAGATGGATAGCATACTTCGTAACTTAGCGATATTTCTCAGATGAAAGAAAGCAGTTTTTGTGACATGGGAAATATGATTTTTAAAAGTTAAATTGCTGTCTAATATGACACCCAGATCTTTTATAGTAGAACTAACGCTAACTTTGTATCCCTCTAATTGTAGGTCGTATTGTAATTGTAGGTAAATTTTCAGTTTAACTGTAATCATACATTTTAACAGGATACAAATGCAAACAATCACATACATCTCACAAACACATTAGAAATCCTATAAATGTACTGATTTTCATGGTTAAAACTTCCGTGATGAATTCTATTTTTGTTTTTATTCATTCAAACTGGTGGATCTTAATTAAACCAGGGTATTTACTGAATTGTCCACACAGAAGTTCAAAAGTGTGTGTGTGAGTGAGTGGGACTGTGGAGGCGGGCTATTGTCTCTTCATTAGTTTGCTTGTCTTTTCCGTTCACAATTGTTTTTCTCAGTCACAGCTGTGTGGACGAGTGGAATATGACGTGGGAGTCTCACACTCTTGGAACTGACAACCTTAGAGCCACTACTTCCTGTGCAGCTGGACAAGTGCGCGCGCACACACACAGGTACAAGCTCCATTCATCTTATCCATTTGTTCTCAATGATAAACTAATTATACATTTATGATTTTTTTTTAAAGCAAGCATCCTGAAATCCAGCAACTTTTTTTCCCACATGTATGAAATCATAATCAAGGTTTGAGATCATCTTATCACTGACCAGTCTTATCACTCCCTGCAGACGTCCTAAGACCAGCTGTGGAAACACACTCTCTCAAATCAGAGAGGACACATCCTGTGCCGCTCACTACACTTACTATAACCTGTGGATTTGTATTGTTTGTGGAGCATAATTGCATCAGTCTGATTGAGGTAATCCCCAGATCACAGCTGCTGATAGCTGGAAAAACACTAATTGTTTGTAAGAAGCCTAATTTGTTTAGTGCTGTGAGAGATATTTAGTGTGATGTCATGGTGTTTTCTATAGCATGTTATAGGGGATTTGTAGTAAATTAAATCTTGGGTTTTTGGGTGCACGATGCACAACTAAGCTTTTTTTTTACAATACACTGCGGGCCTCAAATAAAATCGCTACATTTAGATTTATATTGTCTTCTGGGCACCTATACTGTAGCAAACACTATGAAATAACTTTAAGGGGGCGTTTTCATGATGATGACTTTTAATGATGATTTTTAACCCCTTAAATATTATTCCCATTTTGAACATCAAGTTTAAGTTCATTTATTTATAGAGCACATATAAAAACAAGACTGATCAAAGTGCTGTACATAAGATAAAGTAAAATAAAAGACAGAATATAAAAACTTAGAAATAAGACAAGAGAAATGACTGAAAAAAATGTAAAAATGTAGCAGTAGAAAGGACTATTGAAATAATATTAAAAAGCCAAGCTAAAAAGGAACGTTTTTAGAAGTGATTTAAAAATAGATAGTGATGGAGCCATTCTAATCTCAAGGGGCAAGGTGTTCCATAACTCGCCACAGAGAAAACTCTGTCTCCTCTCATTCAAACATTCATTCATTAATTTTCCCTCTGCTTACTCCCTTATATATCAGGGGTCGCCACAGCGGAATGAACTACCAACTATTCTAGCACATGTTTTACATAGCAGATGCCCTTCCAGCATTACTGGAAAACACCAATACACCTTTATGTTCACACACACTCATACACTACGGCCAATTTTATTAATTCATTCATTCATTTTCCTTCGGCTTAGTCCCTTATATATCACAGCGGAATGAACCGCCGACTATTCCAGCATATCTTTTTACACAGCAGCTACCCTTCCAGCTGCAACCCAGTACTGGGAAACACCCATACACTCTCACATTCACACACATGAAACCCACATGAACACGGGGAGAACATGCACACTCCACACAAAAACACCAACTGGCCTAGCCAGGACTCGAACCAGTGACCTTCTTGCTGTGAGCCGATAGTGCTAACCACTGAGCCACCGTGCTGCCCCACTTTGAACATAGATGTGAAAATGCACTATGCATCTTAAATGTAATGTTTGTCTCAGTTTTTTTGACATTATTGCAAATCATTTTAAAAACAAAAGAGTTAAAAAAAGTAACAGTGGTAAAAATAAAATTTACAATAAAGAAAAAGTACTGAACTAAATATTGCTTATTTTTTATTTTAAAAATAGTTCCTTAAGTTCCGTGAGATTTTTATTAGGTACTACACCAAAAATAGCCACCAAGCGACACTCAAATCTGTTTCAGACTTGCATACAAACTAATTACAAAATGTATAAATGGAGGACTAACAGAGGCCAGAGAAACTTTGAGATATTACTTACTGTATGAACCGAGTTGGCCAAATTGTTGATTGTAGTTTATGGATATTGAAATTTTAACATTAGTTTTCGTTTCATTCTGTGGACAAAGGGTCACAATCAGGGTTAACATCACAATGAGTAGCAGCATAAAGATAAAACCCTATAATTTTTCTTTCTTACAGTAATATGAAACCATTTGTCCAATGTTGCATTTACAATTTAATATCTCATCCAGTTTGGCTTTTAAGCTTCATTCAATTATTATCTGGTTTATGCTGCCCTAGCAAACTAATGCCAAGATCTAATTTTAAATGTATTCCTACTGCATCATATTGTATGTTACAACATATATACTGTTACCTCTTTTTTCCCATAACGTAAAAATGTCCATAAAGGTTAGCCCTTATTTTTAATTAAAAGCACACTTCATTGCTCCACTGCACCTGTTAATTTTAAAGTTTTGCGCATTTTTAGTTAACAAAGGCACTGTGGAAATGCAGTAATAAAGGGGTGGTCCAGAGTGTATTTTTAAGGCTTGGTTGTGTTTATAAGATGCAAAGCACTGTGTGTTCATGCTTCATTTGTAAAAAATCACTTAATTTTTTCATATATCTTACTTTGATTATATACTGCCACTCAGCTAACGTGAAAACGACTGTCTTATTTCCTAGTTCCTCTGTAAGGCCCGCTCTAAAAAGGCTGTGATTGGTCAGCTAACATAATGTGCTGTGAAACATGAATCGGCTCCACGTCACCAGGAAAAGCGCCACGCCCCTACAAGCACACGTAATGAGACAGAAAATGAAGAGGACACAGCTGAACCTCATGCCTACTCTCTAAAATAAAATCTGACAAGTGTCTTTCACTTATATTTGGGTTATAAGCATGTGTAAGTAATATGAAATGTTCACATATCTTTTGAGTTGGTTATTTGAGATGTAGAGATTGTGGGTGTTTACAGTGGTTTGATGGATAAATATCAATTCGTAGCTAAATTGTTAACGGTGCCAAACAGCATTTCCTGTTGTTAACATCCTTGTTTACATCCTCACAACATACCGTAATGCTAGAAACTGTGCATGTAATAGATCAATTTTAACAAAAAGAAATACTTACAGGTTGTGGCTCACAATCCACAGCTTCGTCTATTATGATTTTGAGGTGTTTTTTGCTGAATGCAGCACTGAACTGAGAGATTCTGGAAGCTGTTCTTTGTCAAATGCTAGAGCTATATCTTTTTTATTGTTCTCTGGAACATAACTAAAATTAAATGTAAGCACTTCTCTTTTTGTGTCTGACCTTTGGAAGCCCTAATACAGAAACAGAAGAAGCTCTGTGGAAACAGCAGCGCTTGGATGGCATTTTAGCTTTCTCTTTTATAATATTACATCGCCTCTGGCCATGCCCCTTTGCTGTGCGGGGTGTATGCGTGTAACCCCGCTGGTCCTACACCACCCAACCCGCTCCAAGCTGGTATCAAACTTTCGACCTTCCGCATGGGAGTCGGTTGCTCTACCAAGGAGGCTAAAGACCATGGCCTCTAGCGTCTGTCGCTAGAGCACCTTTAGAGGTCAGAGGAGTGAGGTTTACCTGCATAACACTTGCTAGCCGGCCTCCGTTACATGAGCGTAACCTGAAGTGTTTGTGATCTTACTAGCCCAAATTTTTTTTTTTATTTTGTAGTCCCAAAACATTGTTTGCTGTAGGCTTTGCTAAGCTAACTTTTTTAAGCTAAACCCTTTGCATTGAACTTTGAGTGTATTACATTCAGAGATTTCTTTTATGTTCACACAGCTACATTATTTTTGGTGACAAACCTTATTTTGACACATATTTTAAGAAAATGCTTAGATATTTTTTTCAAAAACTCAACAATACACTCTGGACAAATTTACCACCCTTATTTTTATTTAAATTTTTTTTTTTTTTTTTAACTATAAAATAAAAAAACATTTTTTTTTTGCATAAATCTGTTAATCAACCTCAGGCCTGATCAAAACTCCCAGTCCTGATCTACTAAGTTGTTTAGAAAATAGTTTTTTTTTTTTTTTTTTTTGGTATTTTGATCAGGACTGATTAACAGATTTATGCAAAAAAAAAAAAAGTTGAAAAAAATGTATCTGATGCATTTTTACAGAAGTTAAACTTAGTGGATGTTTTCATCCCAAACATAACAAAGGTAGTAAATTTCCTTATTCCTTATAAAATTCCTACCTACACCTGAATGCATCTTTTAAAGGGATAGTTTACCCAAAAGTTAAATTGATGTGGTTTTAAACCTTTATGAGTTTCTTTCTGTTGAACACAACACTAGATATTTTGAGTAATGCTATGCCCATCAATTTCAATAGAAAAAAAACAAATACTATGGAAGTCAGTGGTGAGCGGTTTCCAACATTTTTCGAAATATCTTGTTTTGCATTCAACGGAAGAAAGAAACTCAGACATGTTTTGAACAAGTGAAGGGTGATTAAACGATGACAGAATTTTCCATTTGGGTGAACTGTCCCTTTATGTTTCATTTGTTGTTGAAAATGTAAAATAAAAGGCAGAACGCTGTTCATGTTTTCCATGACATGTTTCTGACAATAAAGAAGTCATCGGAAAGAGATACCGTCTTAAACTCCTCAAAACATCACCTTTTAACACTGAGCTGAACTCTAAACAGACCATCACAATGTGAAACCATAACAAAACTGAGTCTAAGTGTAGTGGTGAATGATGCATAGCGCCTCTATTTACCTGGGAATGGAATTCAGTTTGCATGCTTGAATGTGAATGATCCCAAATGAATACAAATTCACTGTGACAAAAACCTACAATGCCACTTTTTAAAAAGCCACTGTTGCTGAACAGGTTCAATATGTAAATGTTTATGTCTACATATTTACAAAATAGTTTCATAGATGGTCAGCATACAGTGTTTAAAAGGAACATTGCTTTGGGTAAAATTATATTTTATTTCGGAATGCATATAAAAGGCTTTGCACTTGCCGTGGAAGGCAGAGCAAGTCTGATTATGCACACCATTAAAAGCTCTACATAATTCACATGCTCTTGTGTTCGGTAATGTTTAACAAGGCTTGCCTGAAGGTGTTGGTGTGTCCTCTTTTCTCTGATCATTTAGGCCTCAAAGGAATTTAGGAGCGAGCTTCATGCACAGTTAAAGCTCTCTAACAGACGGTGAACTGCTGTGGAAAGTGAGATACATACTCCCTCTAGGGGTGGTTTCAGCAAGCTCAGCTCCAACTTCACCATTGCATCTCTAGGTACACTTTTTATTTTTATTTTTTATTGTTAAAAAAAGAAAGAAAGATAACCTTTTAAGGACTATTTTCCACTTCCTCGTGTAGATGACTTAACAATTACACCTAAAAGGAAATTTCAGTTATCATTTATTTATGCTGATGTTACTCTATGTACTATATGCTCTTATTTTTCAGGCCACATAAATAGATACAGTAGACAAACAGACATATTGATTGATTGATTGACTGAATGAATAAATGAATGATTGATTGATTGATTGATTGATCTACATTTAAACATATTTAACAAATATTTAGGAACATGGAAAGGACAGAGCTTATGGATAAAATCATACATTTTATACATGGACTTGCGTCAAAGGCAGATCATGCAATGTTTTAGTGAAATCGAGTCGTTTGTTGCTTTACATATTATAATACATTAATGATTGTATACAAGAAATTTGTTGAATTTATTATATGAATACATTTGTACTTATTTTTACTGGCATTGTTTGATTCAGGATAGAGACATCTTTTTTATGTGAATATAAAGTACTTACTGTACTTTGGAAAGAGAATGCTTTCACCACTCACACAGATATGATCTATGCAATTATTTTCATAGAATGAAATGAGATATGTCTCTAGCTTTAACAATATTTGTTGTCCAGATATTTCACTGTAAAAGACAAAAGTATCAACCCAATGCAAATTTGACATTAGTTCTTTCACTATAGTAGTTTAGTAATAGATTAGTTTAATAATAATAGATGTCAATATTTCTGTAATAAACAAGACAAAGCCTACCAAAGATTGCTTACAAACAGAATCCAAAGGCATACTGAGATATTGTTATTGTATTATTGTTGTATTATTGTTATTTTATCCCTCTAGTCATGCACATTGTAGAGGGAAATATATTATTGGTAGACCTACAATTGATAAAATATGTTGTATTTCACACGTTTTGAAGCATTGCATTCAATTGGGGACACTTCAGATATGGAAAAATGCACTTTATATATATATATATATATATATATATATATATATATATATATATATATATATATATATATATATATATATAGGCCCACCAATGACGATATACAGCCACATAGCACTGCAATGAGTGTGATGCACCGAGCAGCGCATCCGGTGTGCGACCCGCTTTAGAATGTCACTTACCTGATTTATAAGGATATTTTCAGCTATATTTGAAACATGCTGAGAAAATGCTGTTTTTCCCCCTAAGGACTTGTTATGCGGTCTCTGTCGCCATCCTGTAGCAGAAAGTCGACCGTCACCAGGCTGGTGGTGGCTTATGCACTGAATCTGATGCTCCAAAATTATATTTTAAAATAGGCACTATTCTTATAAATAAACTGTATAGTTGTAATCTAAATAACTCTGTTGTAATCTAAAATCCTCAAAAGTACATTATGCTACAGCAATATTTGTCAAACTGTAGAATTTCCTCTGCTTGTCGCTGTTTGTGGGCGGAGTAATACACAAAGGTAAAGGGTGGAAAGGCGGTACAAGTGCTGTTATTTGCAGAAAATCGCATGGCTATCAGCCAATCAGATTCAAGAACTTGACAGAAGCGTTGTATAAATATAAATATATTGACGATATTTTTCTAATGTTATTTTGACCACCATCCATGATATTAAACATTTTGGCATTCTCATTCATTAATGCATTTTTTTTTACCTGTATATCTCAAATTTGAGCCAGTGCATGGTTGAGTTGACACAAATGACCCATATGCTTTTCGCCAAACTGCTTTTATAAACACTCAAATGGTCAAATGCCTTTCAAAAGCAACAAAAAACGTCCTACTCATTTGGTTTGATGGCAAAAAAAACACATTTACTTTCCAATCCTGATTCTAATTCAACCCACAGCCTTTAGTTCTGCAGGTAGCCTATTAGAACAGTAATGGTGAGACCTACAGTTCTCTATAACATTTTTAGCTGTCTTTCAAGTTCATGTATAAATTTATTCACTAAAAGTCTGTTGTCACATGGCTATTCAAAAAATATATTACATTTTAAAGTCACTTAAAATATAACTAAATGTGTTTATTAGTTACTTTTTCAGGAAAATAATGTGAACGTATGTGCTGTTATGTTTGTGTTTTTTTAGTTGTTTGTTGTTGGGGTTTTTTGTTGTGAGATAATCATAATTTTTTTTATCCAACATTGTTCCCAGAACACTTGGAATACACCCCATGTTGCATGTTCTATTGTGTTAGAGATTACTTTGGTGACATTTTTGTGTTTGTTTGTTTAATGAAGATTATCTCTTTTCACAGGGTCAGTTCACGATATCCCTTTCACTTTTTTCACTTCACGTTGCAACAGTTGGCGTCAACCAACAACAACAGACAGACACATTGTCAGGTTTTGTCAAACCAATTTGTTACACCTTTCAGTGTCTGTTGGCATCGATTGGCACATTTTTGTTTGTCAGGGCATGGATTGTCTGAGTAATGTACTTTATAATCTGGTAATTGTTTGGTAGGCGTCTCGGTGCAGTGGGAATTGAACTTTATACATACACAAATTTGTTTAGATGTGCCTAAACACATATTACCCAACATATAATTATCAGTTTTTCAGGGATAATAACAGGTTGAGCATATAAATTTGCTCTGATGAAAGTGTAGCAAACGTACCAGTAACGTTCTTGTTTGTTTCTTTAAGATGTCATCAGGTACACATGTTCCTCTCTGCTTTCAGTCAGTCATTCTTTTCATGTACAATAGAGATGAAAGTAAGTGAAAGAAAGCAGGAGTTGTGTTCGTCCTTAAGGCATGACATGCCAAAGTCTTTCTTTTGTCACTGATGTTTTGAATGAAAGACGAAATTAAATGCACCTAAATGAATTACGTAAGAACAAAACCAGTGACGTCTCTTTCTCCACAAATAAAACTTGTTTAAATTCCTAAAGCAACGATTGTTCATACCAGTATACACATTTTGGTAGATTTGTTATCACGCAGGCATCATCTGATTTCATCAAATAGTAAAGTTTTATTTATGCCTTTAAAAAGATTCTGTCAATTACTCATTTGACTTTCTTCTGGAACAATTTTCAATAACAAAAAAAGGTCAGTGGAAGTAGTTTGTTATAACCTATAGTGTTTGTTTCTTTAAATTATTTTATTTTTCAGAAGAAAAAACTGTGATATAGATTTGGATCAACAAAAAGGAAAAACACGGGAGACTAATAGGATATATTCAGGGGTGGACTTAACCAATAAGCAGTGGTGTAAAGTAACAAATTACAAATACTCAAATTACTGTAATCGAGTAGTTTTTCTCAGGAGTTGTAATTTACCAAGTAGTTTTAAAACCTTGTACTTTTACTTTCCCTTGAGTACATTTTACTGCAGTATTGGTCATTTTACTCTACTGCTTTGCTTCAACATGCAGTCACTAATTTTTTTTCTCTTCTCTATGGGGATTGGAAAAATCAGTCCTGTGTTTCCTGTCCAATCAAATCGCACACAGAAGATAAATCGCATCATAATGAACTACCTCAATACATGGGCGCTTTATAAATGCAGCAAAACCTTTTGGAGGCATTAAAAATGTCTACGACAATGTCCAAAATATTTACACGCATTGACCCAGAGTCTGTTTATAGACTGCATGTCGCTGATAAGAAAAGGAAGGTTGTCGACTGTATGACGACTGAAATCACCAAACGGGCCTATTGAAAGAAGGACCGAACGAAGGAAGGAAGGACCAAATGAATAAAGGAAGGATTCAAAGAAGGACTGAAAAAAGGGAAGGAAGGAATGAATTAATGAATGAACAAAGAACCTAATGAAGGAAGAAACAAAAGAATGAGCAAACGAATGAACGGAGGAAGGAACAAATGAATGAAGGAACGAACGAAAAAATGAAAAAAAGAAGGAAGAAAAGAACAAACAAACAAATGAATGAATGAATGAATGAATGAATGAATGAAGGAAGGAAGGAAGGAAGGAAGGAAGGAAGGAAGGAAGGACGGAAGGAAGGAAGGAAGGACGGAAGGAAGGAAGGAAGGAAGGAAGGAAGGAAGGAAGGAAGAAATGAAAGAATACAGAATGAACAAACAATGGAGGGAAGGAAGAGAGGAAGTACCAAACGTATATAGGAACATCACTAAATGCACTACAGAATGGTAAGTTTACATACCCATGCATGTAATACTCACTACTCACTACTTTTGAGTACTTTTAAATGGGCTACTTTTTTACTCATAATTTGAGTAATATTCACATCAGATACTTTTACTCTACTTGCACCACATTTTTGAGCAAGTAATGGTACCATTACCTGAGTAGGATTTTTCAGTACTCTTTTCACCACTGCCAATAAGTGAGGTAAGCAGCCGCTAGGACCCCAAGGAATTAGGGGGCCCTAACCAGTGCCAAGAACCCTATAATAAACATATAGCTCTCTTGTAAATTTTCTATCATATGTTGTAAAAATTTGTTTATAACTGTTAATATTTTAACATTATTATTTCTTTTCAAACCAGGGGCTCCTATGAATAGTGGAACACACTGCACATATGCATGGTATGATCAGTTCAAAGACAATTTCGGCCTGCCAGCGATCTAAGTAGAGTGTGCAAGAGTGAAAATTTAAGAACATTTGAGGGACAAAAGTAAAAATGAGACAGTGATCCTTCCTTCTGGCCGAAACACCTGTCAGATGATGAGCGCTGTGAGCTGGTTAAGAGAGGATCTGTTCAATTAAAATAACATTTCCCAATGAAAAGTAATGGCCGCCAATTCACAAACAGCAATTATTCAATTTATATGAAACATGGTAACAAGATTAGTTTGATGGATTGTGAATTAAATATGTTTAAATGTTTTTTTTTATTAATTATAAAATCTAATCACAACAAATGGCTAATTAAATGGACATAGTTTTTTGGTGAATTTATTGCATTTAATTTTACACTAAGAAGATAAGGGTTCTTTTAAATATAAAATATATATATATATATAATATACTTTAAATATATAAATTTTTTAACATGCAGTGTACAGATCTACAGAAAAAAAATTTATTTATAGAGAGAGAAAGAGAGGGCATCACAGCGGCGCAGTGGGTAGCACAATCACCTCACAGCAAGCAGGTCATTGGTTCGAGCCTTGACTAAGTCAGTTGGCATTTCTGTGTGGAGTTTGCATGTTCTCCCTGTGTTCATCTCCCTAAGTCCGCCCCTGGATATGTTCTATAGCCATTTCAGGACTCATCCATGCTCAAATAACATGTGCTTGAATTGAAACTATATGATCCACATTTTAAACAGAACATAAAAGTCCTCATTAAACTTTCAACTGGCCAGATTTTGACATACTTTAGAACATCTAATCTTAAACCAACATCGGATTTTCATGAAGATTTAAGATGCAACAACTACGCCCATGGAGGATGCCTGCATAAACACAGGCACGTTGCCTTGAACACCTGGACGGTTGTATTATGGCTGCCCCCGTGGAACATTGAGATTAGAATCTTAGTCTTTTGCAAAGAACCTAACTGTATCTATCATTGTTTTGTCATGTGTTGCTGCCTTTTGCTTAAACGATTCTCTCATTCCTTTTCTTTCCAGAAACTCTAATATTTTTATTGTGCAGTTTTAGATTTTTTTCCGTGTCATTGGCTAACTAACATCAGTGTGTTGCTAGGCAGAATTAGTTATGTTGCATGCAAATTTATGCGTACAGCTGTATTTAAAAATGAAATGTTCAGTAGAAGCTCAGTGGTTAGCACTGTCGCCTCACAGCAAGATGGTTCGAATCTGGGCCAGTTAGCATTTCTGTGTGGAGTTTTCATGTTCTCGTGGGTTTCCAAAGACATGCGCTATTAGTGAATTAAATAAACTAAATTGGCCTTGTGTGTGAATGTGAGAGGGTAGGCTGGAAGGGCATCTGCTGCATACAACAAATGCTGGAATAGTTGGTGGTTCATTCCGCTGTGGCATCCTCTGATAAATAAGTCACTAAGCCAAAGGAAAATAAATTAATGTTCAGTAGATACTTCCTTTTGAACTACTTTATTGTAATTTATTATAATTGGTAAAAAGGCTTGTGGTCATTTGACATGTTATTCACCCATTCTACCACTTGGTGGCGGCAGAACTTAATTTCTCTATTAGTCCACTAACCCTAAGAAAATTAACCAAGGTTTTCCTCAATGTTCTATAAAACTTTAAATATTAAATTAAAAGAAAAAATATAAATTTAATGAGTGGTTCTTCACATTAAAGATGAACAAAACTAATCCAAACTTTGCATACATTTCACCTGAGCTTTCATCAGTTAGGCCTTCATATATTTTCAGTCCACAAAATCGTCTCAAAGCTCAGCCCTTATGAAAATTAACTATGGTTAGGTTTAACTACAATAAAAAAATCTTGTAATTAAACCATTGTTATCTTTTGAAAAGGAAGATTTATGTCTAATAAGAATTAAGAACACTGTTTAATCAGAAAAAGAATATAATCTTTATGTAATTTAATAATCAATTTAAAGCAAATCATGTATAATACATTTAAAATTAGCTACGTCAACTAAATTAAAAATGTTACAGACCTGAAGTTTAAATTAGCACTAAATTAGGACTTTATTCTGGCAAAAGTCACATTTAAGCCAGGGTTTATTCATAGTGAGAATTGTACCTTAAAATAAAGAGTGACCGAATAGTAGCCTACTAACACAATTCAAAATACGTCTAAAGGTTTGACATAAGATGAATTTAGAAATTTTATTGTTTTTATTCATCCATTCATTCATATTCTTTTCGGCTTAGTCCCTTTATTAATCTGGGGTCACCACAGCGGAATGAACCACCAACTTATCCAGCATATGTTTTAGACAGCGGATGCCCTTCCAGCTGCAACCCATCACTGGGAAACATCCATACACAATCATCCACACACATACACTACGGACAATTTTAGCGTTCCAAAATTTTTGCCAATTCACCTATACCACATGTTTTTGGACTAGTGGGGTAAACCGGAGCACCCAAAGGAAACTCACACGAACACAAGGAGAACATGCAAACTTCACACAGGAATGCTAACTGACCCAGCCGGGACTCAAACCAGCGACCTTCTTGCTGTGAGGCAATTGTGCTACCCATTGAACCATCGTGCTGCCAAATTGCTTGAATAATAAAAGCAAATATTTTAAAATATGTAGCACAGCATACCTAAAATAAATGTTCTACAATTTTCCACTGTGATGTCATAGAAGAACCATGTGCTTTTAGTCAACAATTCCTGAAATCTTTTTTTTTTTTTTTTTTATGAATTGTAATTTCATTCATTCATTTTCTTTTCGGCTTAGTCCCATTAACCCGGGGTCGCCACAGCAGAATGAACCACCAACTTATCTAGCATGTTTTTACATAGCGGATGCCCTTCCACCCACAACTCGTCTCTGGGAAACAACCATACACACTCATACACTACGGACAATTTAGCCAATTCACCTGTACCGCATGTCTTTGGACTGTGGGGTAAAATGGAGCACCCGGAGGAAACCCACGCAAACACAGGGAGAACATGCAAACTCCGCACAGAAACGGCAACTGACCCAGCCGAGGCTCTAACCAGCGACCTTCTTGCTGTGAGGCAACAGCACTACCTACTGCGCCACTGCGTCGTCGTGAAATGTAAATGTTCTTTAAAAGTCAAAGATATTTCATGGAACTGCGATGTCAATAAAGACCTTTTATAAGAGTGGGCAAGAAAGAGAGATTTTTCAATTAATATTTAATAAAAATTACTTGTTATTCATTCATTCATTCATTTTCCTTCGGTTTAGTCTCTAGAATGAAACAGCAAAATTAACCACCAACTATTCCAGCATATGGTTTTACGCAGCGGATACCCTTCCAGTCGGAACCCAGTATTGGGAAACACCCATACACACTCATTCACATACACACTTATACAGCCAATTTAGTTTATTCAGTTCACCTATAGGGCGTCATGGTGGCGCAGTGGGTTGCACAATTGCCTCACAGCAAGAAGGTCGCTGATTCAAGCCTCGACTGGGTTAGTTGGCATTTCTATGTAGAGTTGGCATGTTCTCCCCACATTGGCGTGGGTTTCCTCTGGGTGTTCCAGTTTCCCCCGCAGTCCAAAGACATGTGGTAAAGGTGAATTGGGTAAGCTAAACTGTCAATAGTGTATATGTGTGAATAAGTGTGTATGGATGTTTAGTGATGGGATAAAATCCAACCTATGCAGAATAAAAACATATGCTGGATAAGTTGGCGGTTCAATCCGCTGTGGCGACCCCAGATTAATGAATGGATGAAGGGACTTCCGAAAAGAAAATGAATGAATGAGTTCACCCATTTATTTTCAATATGCATTAGTAATGGAATACATAAAACAACACTGGGCTATTATTATAGTCTGTCATGAATGCATCTCCAATAAAAATATTTTCAGTGTGAATGTTTTGGTTAGTTGTCAGCATGCTCTCAATAATTTTCCCTTGTTATGGATCGAGGTAGAAAAAGTGTGTGCCCACATTCACTCTTTCCACATTCCCCAGGTGTGCCAGTGTGCCAGAGTTTGTGTTTAAAGATATTTCCGTGCATTGCATATCATCGCAGGACATTTCCCCCATTCCAGAGGAAATGAGATGGAGTTCCTGAAGCTAAGAAGGATATGCTTTTGTCATGAAATA
This sequence comes from Danio aesculapii, assembly GCF_903798145.1. Taxonomy (NCBI): domain Eukaryota; kingdom Metazoa; phylum Chordata; class Actinopteri; order Cypriniformes; family Danionidae; genus Danio; species Danio aesculapii. The sequence continues at coordinate 23,341,418 of NC_079454.1, read as the reverse complement.
TAAACAGATAATGTAAATTTTTGATTATCTCCAGCTATTTTCAATCATCTTGAATATAAACTGGGTTTCAACCATTTATAGGACACTCAATGACATACTCATCAGAGAGGAAAAAAACTGGAGGTTATTACAAGGCTTTGAACTTTTATGTTTAAAAAAAAAACTAAAAAAAATGATAATGTAATCATTGTCAATAAACTAATCATATATGGTCTAAGCACACACTGTAACTACAGAAGAGTCTAGCTGCTAATGGTCTAATCTGATTTAATTATCTATGCTAAACCGAATGGATTTAAAAACAGTAAAATTCAACTGTTCAACTCTAGGTGACTTGTAAAATGAGTCTATTTTCAAAAAAAGTGGAAGTATTCTATAAGGTACTATTGTTAATTCATTATGTACTAATATGTTCCCTTTGCATAAAAAAGAGTATCTACGAAAAGCATAGTGACACCATTTAATTTCTATATTTAGATGTTTTATTTCAACCCAGGCTCATTCTGAAAACATACCGCTATATACATTCCTGGAAAGTGGCAAATACATCCCAAGGAGGTACGATTTTTGCAGTTTTTGTTTTCGCAAATCCACCAGAGGCTGCTCTGTCCACTTTTTGAGATCTCATATTTCCCTCTCAAGTGCCATTCGTGCTTGCTGTTCTCACTTAAATCCACCAGAGGCCGCTGTCAACTGACTGACTGATCGACTGACCCATCCTACTCCTTGCCTAAACCATACCTGTCAACCCTCCCGCTTTTCCCACGATTCTCCCGTATTTTTCAGTTATATCCCGCTATCATCCCGTAAAAGTATTTTCCCGTATTTCTCCCGTATTTTCAGTCTTTCTCTGAAGGGTGGCAAATAAACATTAAAGAGCCGATCCTCCCTATATGCAACCCATACCGCCGAACCTCCAGGGGCCCCCCTTGCTCTTAAATGTGAGTCTGTTTTTCTTTCACTTTGTTTTGGCATCAGTGTTGCCAAAACATTTGCCGGTTTTTAACAGGATTGTGTGGGAGAAAAATAACATAGTCTGGTATACAAATATTCCAGATGACTGGGTGGGTCTTTTTGCATTTAGTCGGATTTTGGAGTTTTTGGGCTGGAATCAGTCAGCTACATCTGGCAACACTGTTTGGCAAGAAAACACTTAATAAATATAAAAATTCCCTTTCATTTTCATTACAGGTGCCGTCGCCCTTCATATGCAATCCTCAAAACAGTCATATATACGGTGCATGACTGTCAGCTGTCGCGCTCCATAGTGATAAATAGACGCTGTTCCCTAAATGGATTCTGTACACGCGATTTGAAGTGGAGCAAAAGTCTGGGTTTTGGGTGCGTGTTTGAACAGACATATACACATAATTAATAATAATAATATCTAAAGATGTTGATCTTGATGGGGTTTTTATAACGTTAGATCTGTGCATTTTTAAAGTGACCCCTGTTATTTAATGTAATGAAGAGAAAAAATAGATGGAGGATCCCTTATTTTCACATCACAATGTTGACAGGTATGCCTAAACCTAACCAATAGTGTTTTCAAAAGCACCGATTGACCCATCCACCCACTTCCCTAAACCCAACCGACAGTTTTAAAAAGTAATCCAGAAAAAGAAAAGCCCTCGTCTGATTTTTACCACGTTTTCAGATTTTACCACATTTTCACCCTGTTAATTACTTGTTTATTTTATTTTTTGCCTTCTGTTTTTGTCTTACCCGCATTCATTGTCTGTGTTATCGTTCATCTGGTGACCGTGTTCACTGGTGACCTTTTCCAGATGTAAACTATTCACGTTTGCAGATCAGCAGATTTATCGCTTTTTCACAGCTACAAAGCATGCCCATACCAAATAAATATTCTTATTACTTGATGTAAGTGTCATTGTAAACATTATTGATTTTTTATATTTGTGTGGCAGAATAGTGTATAAGTAAAAAATTATAATTATAATTTACATGTCATCAACGTGATTTGAACTCGTATAAGTTCAGCATGTTTATCAATTGACCTATCTCACTAAGCTATGGGGTATATGCCGAAGCATGCTAATAGGACTTTTAATTTGCCAGTAACCTGGGTTAATCGTTTCCGGTAAATTGTATGCCAATGCAAAATCGGCGCGTTTAAGGTCTGTTTTCTAAGTGATATCCGATATAAAGTGGGTCTAAGATTGTACAAGAATCACTGCATTAAATAAAATTTTGCCCCGCCATGTCTTTATTATATGAGCATTTATTTTACCCCAGTATATTCAATGGAACGTCTGCGCTAGCCTGCCGATTCTGATGGGCGCGTGCGAGTAAACGGCTTTTTGTCTCATTTTACGCTTGAGCAACTAAATGAATGCCAAAATCTGATTAACTGATTGTATTTGAATTACATTACAACATCGATGCTGTAAAAGGAACCGTATAAAATGGAAAAAAAAACTCACAATAACAGGTCACCGGAAGTTTATCAGTATGGGAAACACACTAGCTCGGCATATACCCAATTAAGGTCTACTTGTTAGGGTCGGTTTTGATATCTTTATCAGTCAACATATGTTTTGCTGTGATTGTGGACTGTGTTACTTGTCTCATGTTAACTTGTTTCCATGTACTCGCGTTTACATGTTTCTACAAACTCTCACGCTGATATTTTCTCAGAATAGCTCTAAATGACAAAACAATGTTTTATGACAGTTGGTCAAACCATGTTTCTTATAGTTGTAGACTCATGTAAACTTGTGCCTTTGAACTGCTGCGGTAAGCATGAAAAAGGGGTGTTTGTTTTAAAGATGAAAAGCAGCTATGCTGTACGTACTTCTGAATATATAAATCATGATCTCCAGAAATGTATTTAGGGCTACGTTTTCAGAATGAGCCTATGTTGTTTTATTTACTATATAAAAAAACACTTCATGAAAAACTTAAAAGCCAAAAACTGTCAGGTGCAAAAAAAAAAGAAAAAGAAAAGAAAAAGCACCTGACATGACTGGTTACAGTTCATAAAGATTTCATTTGCAGCAGAATGTCGAGCCATTTCTATTCACTAGATGGTGCTGCTGAGAAGACCAGAACTGAAAGTACTGGAAAGTTGAACGCTTCCACCGATTGGTTTTTAACCAATTAAAACCTTAAAAACTTGTTTTTTAACACAATTAAAGAAAAAATGTATGTATTCATTTGTTTTTTGCCTCCAAAATCAGATACAGTATGAAATTTGTTTTGCATTGTGTCATTTTTTAAGCTTCAAGACAGTTGAAAAACGTGTGACTGATCATTTCGCTCTAGAACAAATCTTGCTTTGTGTGTGAGCGGGCTCAGGGCAGCCAGTGTAAAATCACATGTCCAAGTGTGTGTGTGTGTTTGGCAGTGGGACTTTGGTTTATTCTTTGATGTGGATGTTCTCAGGAGCTGCAGGCACCAGTAAAGGGTAAATTAATGTAAGCAGAGCTTCCTCACCCAGTGGGAAACCGAACAGGGGTACAGCCGCCTATTCAGACGCACAAACAACAGTTATCAAGTGCACACAGGGGTTATGAGGCACATACAAGGGTTGTTGGGGACACAGTTGAAATTATTTATGAGAATATTGTGTTCATTGAGTTCTGAAATGTTTAATTTAAGATTCTGAATGAATGAATGAATGAATGAATGAATGAATGAATGAACGCAAAAGTTGTGTGAACGGAATAACGATCGTGCTTTTTAAATAATGTCAAATTAGGCTAGAAAGTATGACCATTAAAAAATTCATAAGCATTTTTACACAAAACAATTTGTAATATATATACTCAAAAATGCTGTTTCTTCAAACTACTTATTTAAAATGAGCTGAAACAACACAATTCATGAGAGTTTTTTGACAACTTTTATGTTTAATCCACTTAAATTTGTAAAGAAAAAAGAGTTTAAATTAATTCCTTCATGTTGTCCCAACAAATCAGTTGTGTGGAACTCATAATTTTTAATTAAATTATAAGTACAAGGATTTGATGGTAACACTTAATGTGAGTTAATGCATTTAATGACAGGAACAAACAATGAAGTAATAATTTATTACAGTATTTATTCATGTTAGTTAACATTAGTTTATGAAAATACAGTTGTTCCTTGTTAGTTCATGTTAACTCATGGTGCATTAACTAATGTTAACGAGCATGAATTTGGATTAATGCATTAGTTAATTAGTAAATTATGTATTTAATTAGTTAGTAAGTACTTAAACATTAACTAAAGAAATCATATTGTAAAGTCTGATTATAATTAGTATAGCAAACTGCCTCACCCTTGTTTTGATTTTTTGTTGTTACTACTCTTGTTTTGTGTGGGTGTGGGTGTTAGTTGTTGTTGCTGTTTACAGTTATTAGGACTCACTTTACAATACTTGGCTCACTCTTTAGAAAACTCTTCTATTTCAAAACATCTATGAAATATATAATCTATCTATTAAAACATTGACACTGAAAAATTCTGGTGTAGAAACTATTTTGTAATGATATGTTCAATAAGTAACTAGTAATGGCAAAACATTAATAAAATTCAGATTTTATTAAACATGACAAGTCATGACAAAAAAGATATTTTGTAAATGTACACCAATATTTATTCATTCATTCATTCATTTTTCTTTAGCTTAGTTTCTATTTCAGAGGTCGCCACAGTGGAATGAACCACCAAATATTCCAACATATGTTTTATGCAGCGAATGCCCTTCCAGTCACAACGCAGTACTGGCAAACACCCATACACCCTCACATTCACATACACATTCATACACTACGAACATTCATTCATTTTCTTTTTCGGCTTAGTCCCTTTATTAATCCAGGATCGCCACAGCGGAATGAACCACCATTTATCCAGCACATGTTTTACGCAGCGGCTGCCCTTCCAGCCGCAACTCATCTCTGGGAAACACACTACGAACAATTTAGTTTATTCAATTCAACTATACCTGAATATACATGTTTGGACTGTGAGGGAAAGCAGAGCACCTGGAGGAAACCCATGCTAACACAGGGAGAACATGCAAACTCCACATGCCACAGCCGCCTTACACCAATATTATAATTTTAAATTAATTTATTCTTCCACTCCACTTAGCGTGACCTAAAAAAATGAAGAACTCTAAAGATTCTATTTTTATTCTTAAACAAAACTATTTTTTTTTTATCTGAATATTTTGTAACTACTAAATCACATAACTACTATGTACTTTCATCAAAACAAATAAGTACAAAGTATTTACATAAATTTCACCTAGGGAATGTATATTTGTGCCAAAGCAATGACAGATAAGTCACATAAGCTGCATTTAGCTGTGCATATAGTCCATTAGGGTAGGTTGATTACCAAAGGATACTGGGTCTATAGATATATTTTCAAAACAAAAATATTTTCAAATCCAACGATGCGCAGCTCCACAAATCCAAAACCAAGCAAGTCAATGGTGACAGTGGCAAGGAACAAACGTCACCAATGAGATATATCAACACAATCTCACTGCAATTCGTAACTTTTTGATTTAGTGGCTAATTCGTTTGAATTTGTATGATCTAATTCGTACAATTTAGTACGATATGCTCATCCCCCAATGACGGTTGGGTTTAGGGGTGGGGTTAGGTGCCACGCCTCCTTTTTAAAATCATACAATTTCATACGACTGAACTCATATGAATTCGTATGAATTAGTCACTACACGGACAATATGTAAAATACTTACGTTTTCTCGTGAGATCAGGCTGGCCATATGTGTTTTTCAGCCAATGATGAACTTTCAGTGAAAGCTTTATGTGACTATTTTCAATTTCATAAAGTTTCTTCTACAGCATCGATGTTGTAATGTAATTCAAATATAATCAGTTAAATAGACTTAAGCATTCATTTGGTTGTTAAAGCATAAAAAGAGACGAAACACCATCATTAGCAGCAGGCTATCTTAGAAATTCTATTGAAAATACTGGGGTAAAATTAATTTCTATATTTTAAAGACATGGCGTGGAAAAATATAATTGAATGCAGTGCTTCTTGTTTGGTCTGATATCCACTTCATGAATATTGTATCTCAGCCAGGTAGAGAAGATTGCTGTTTTTTTTAAGAAATCAGATCATAAACGCAGCACTTTTGTATGGAATGATAATTAACCGGAAGCCCTGGTGCTGGCTGACTGAAATAAAAGTCTGTGTGCATATACCCCATTGGATTAAAAAAGTCACTTGTAATCACATCAAATCTGCCAAATCTGATTAAATATGTTCAGATTGTAAGGGTTTTTAATCCAATCAATAACACATGTAAACCCTTGACTGGATTTAAAACTTCAACTGAAATGTTTTGAGCATGTGCAATGATGTAGAAATGCCATACAAACATATGACACACAATTGTTGACATTACACCATCAAAATGACTGTCCTTTCGGACTTTTTCCACTGTCTGTGACATGGTTTAGGAGAGTGCTGTACTGACTTTCATTCTTATCTTTTATGCAATTGATCGAAACGTGATGCTTTTTAAAACAAATAATAGATTTCACAAGTAATGTTATCACCAGTGGTGTAAAGTAACAAATTACAAATACTCTAAACTACTGTAATTGAGTAGTTATTCTCAGCAATTGTAATTTAGTAAGTGGTTTTAATGTGTACTTTTACTTTCCCTAGATTTCATTTTTACTGCAGTATTGGCACTTTTACTTCACTACTTTCCTTCAACCTGCAGTCACTACTTAATTTTTTCTTGTCTATGAGGATTAGAAAAATCAGTCCTGTGATTCCTGTCCAATCAAATCGCACACAGAAGATAAATCGCATCATAATGAACTACCTCAATAAATGGGCGCTTTATAATTGCAGCATTAGTACTAGGTGTACTACTGTAGGTACTAACTGTTTGGAAGCATTAGTGTCCAAGAAGATGTCCAAAATCTTTACACACATTGACTCGGAGACTGTTTAGATGCATCCCAGGTAGCAAAGAATTCTGGCCCAGATTTGGCATAAAGCAGCAGGCATTCATCCAGCAGGGCAGACAGCATGTGGGCCAAACATGACCCGAGTTTGGCAGTGGTGGCACCATCTTTAAGGCAGCACACAATACTTGGGCCAGATATCAAGTGTAGTATTTGGCACAGATGCTAATAATGGATATGTGGGCCATGTAAGTTTGGCCTATCTTGACCCTTATTTAAAATACATTTTTATTATTTGTGAATAAAGGGAAAAAAATTTGACCAATCAGGTCACTTCGAGAAAAAGCACACCCATAATGCAGCTAAAGGGCAATGCTTTATTGGTTTATCAATTTCATTGCAGTCGTGACACCAACATATCTGGCCCAGTTCAGACCCAATTATGGGTTATTAACTTGGCTGAGACTTGGCCCAGATATGGTCCATGTTTGGCCCTTGTCTGGAAGCCTGGTCCAATCATGTACCGTAATTCACCGCGGCATGTGGGCGAAGCAAAAGCTGGTTGTGTGGGCCAGAGCTGGGCCAGAGATATTTTGCTATGTGGGATGTCACTAATGAGAAGATGAAGGATTTTTACTATATGATGACCGAAATGGCCTTAAACACACAGCAGGCACAAGAAGTAAACGTGACATCAGACTGACATTGTACCCCAATGTCGTGGGGACATTGCATTTTGTTTGGAAATGAAAATCGGGTTGACATCAGAACCCAACATTAGTCCTGCGTCAATGTCCAACGTTTAACCTAAAATCAACCAAATATCAACATCTAATGATGTTACAGCTTGACGTTGTGTGGACGTTACCACTATGACATCTATCAGATGTCGGATTTCGGTTGCCATACCTGACAAATAAATGTCAGTATTTGACGTCAATATAATGTTGGTTTAAGATGTTGGCTCAATATTGAATTTTGGTCACTTTCCAACACAACCTAAAATCAACCAAATATCAGCGTCATTGTTGGACATCAAAATAACATTCTTCTTAGACGCTGGCTAGACATTGAATTTTGGTCACCTGACATCACAACCTAAATCTAACCTAATATTAACGTCTTATGACATTGTGTGCCTGCTGGACAATCACTAAATCCACTACAGAATGTTACGTTTACACACACATCCACAAAATACATGTGATTGCATCAGCTTTTTAACAGCGTAATACTCACTACTCTTGAGGACTTTTAAAAGGGCTACTTTTTACTCATACTTTGAGTAATATTTACAACAGATACTTTTACTACTTGCAATACATTTTCGGCAAGTAATGGTACTTTTACTTAAGACAATACTCTTTCCACCACTGGTTATTACTTGATTAAAAAAGGCAAAGTAAATGAAAAACATGTTCCCTCACTGTTTGTTTTCACCATGTGAGAAGAGGCACATGATATGAATCCAACTGACCTAGTTTTTCATGATCATTTTTACAATAATAAAGCAAACAATAGCTGGTTAAAAAAAGTCAAGCCCAGAGCGTAAACTGGCTGTGCTTTGATGGCCTTGTGCGGTCTATTCTGGGCAGCCATTTTGAGAGCAACACTCCTAGGAAAACACCCAAGGCTGCGTAAGCATTGTTTTCTCAGGCCCGATTGTTCACACTCATAAATGCACAAAAATACAAACTCATGAAACCTAAAATGTTGAAAAAAAAGCACGTCTTGTTCACAGGGGCCAGCACGCATTGTGCTGTTCTCTCTCAGACGCACACAAAAACAACTGGAGAAATGAGTTCATGGTCTCGTCAGGGTCGCTGAGAAACAGATACAGGAAGAGCCGGGTCACGAAAGAAAACACGCACATGGATATACTGATTTTAACTGACAAGAGTGTTTATTAAAAAACTAATTACATCAATAGATGTGCAACTAAAAAAAAAAAATAATAATCATAATTGCAAAAAAATACTGATATTTCTTCTTAAAAGACAAAGAAGGCCCTCATTATAAACTGTACAATCAAGAGGCCAACTGAAAAACAAAGCTGAGAAACATCAGACTGTGTGTTGCATGGAGAGAACAAGTCAAACGCAAGACAATGTAAAAGATGAAGAGCAAAGAAAGAAAGAAAAATATTCACACACTTGATTGTCAGACATTCCAGTTGCTATTTCCTGTGCGGCAGGAAGTGGGCGGGTCTGTGCGCAGGAAATGGCGTAGACGCACTTAGAGACCACTCTCGCTCGGAGGTCTGAGTAAACATGATTGTATTGCGAAGGCTTTCTCGCTCTGACATTTAGAAGAATAAAACTAAAACATGCGTCTTATCTGCTCCAAAACAGTCCGCTCCGACACAATATATTACATTGATTTTTAAAGAAGTGAGTGTGATTGGAGAAACAGTTAACAGCTGGAATGAATCAGTGGTTCCTTTACGCATACAATTACGAAAGAAATGATAACAGTGCACCTCGAATTAAGCTCGAGGGTCATTTAAAGAGTTTTGTTGTTTTTGGATCATGTAGTTATGCCCAAAGTCAGTATGAGTAATAGTGAGAAGAAGGTAACATTTGATGAAAATTAAAAGGTTGCATTTTGGTTGTTCTGTCAGCTGAGATGATCTGTTATGAGCATTAAAAGAAGGTTAACAATTAGTCGTCATTTATGCACCTTTATGTTGTTCAAAACCTGACCGTATGATTGTTCTGTTAAACGTAAAGTTGCAATCTACTATACAGTGATAGTGGATGGTGACCAAGGGCTTACAAGCTTTAAAATTAACAACGTTAAACGCATATCTTGCTAGCAAAAAAATAAATGGATAAAAATTGCCATGGCAGTTTTATTAAACACAGGCTCATTCTGAAAATGTAGCGAAAACCTAAATTATTTAGCCAGAGCTACGTATGGCTGCATTTCGTCTTTAAAACAAATGCTCTGAGGTGGTAGGATGTCGTTCTTTTTTTTTTTTTTGCTTACCAGCTGACAGGTTACCTCCGTGTGGACGGCTTTTCCGCTGTTACCAGTTTGTCCATTGTCCTGACATTTTATCCTACCCATCAGATTATGCTAGCAACACTGTATTTAAATGGTTCTGAGGTTGAGGTTAGTGATTAGGTAGATTAGGGCGATACTACAGCTTCATATCACACTACTCCACATAAAAATTTACAGTGGTAGCAAAGTCTGATGGGTAGCATATTGCGTCATTAAAATGTGCTACCTACTTTTTGAATGGGAGGTAGGACAATCTGACAAGGTAGGACAAATCGACAGAACACTGGTAGTTTGACACATACGTTGGCGGACTTGAGATTCAGAGCGAAGTTAACCGCGATGATGAGGTTCGAGTCCGGTGAAGAACGGTTTCAGAAAGTGGGCAAGACAAAAACAGAAGCCAAAAAATAAAATAAACAAGTAAATAACAAGGTTAGAATGTGGTAAAATCTGAAAATGTAGTAAAAATAATGGGGATTTTCTTTTTCTGGATTGTTTTTCAAAACACTGTCGGTTGGGTTTAGGGAATTGTGGTGGGCGGGTCAATCGGTGCTATTGAAAACACTATTGGTTGGGTTTAGGAAAGGGGAAAGGTATCGGGCGGTTGGTCAGTCAGTCAGTCAATAGCGGCCTCTGGTGGATTTACACGAGAACAGCAGGCGCGAATGGCACTCGCAAGAGAAATTTGAGATCTGAAAAAGCATACACAGCAGCGTCTGGGGGATTCACGAATATAAAAACTGCAAAAAAAAAAAAAAAAAACAAGTAGCTCCTGGGACGTATTTGGCCCTCTCCAGAAATGAATATAGGGGTACACAATCAGAATGTGCCTGGCTTGGTTTTATTTTTAAGTGGTCAATTTTCATACAATCCGTTCACGCCCATGTGACTAATGTTTAGGGCCTTCATGCTTTTAAATGAAAATTGGATTGTACAAATATAACCACTTTCCTGATTTATTCGAGGTGGCAGGCTAAAGGAGGTGCACGTGGTGTGTCTTTCATTTTGTTTTGAAAAAAAATTATGGCAGACCTTAGTATGTTACATTTTGGCAAATCTGTTGCGAATGTTAATACAAATTGCTAATGTCGCTGTGGGGGCTTATGGTGAGGTCCCAGTTCAGTCGTATGAAATTGTACGATTTAAAAAAGGAGGCGTGGCACCTAACCCCACCCCTAAACCCAACCGTCATTGGCGGATGAGCAAATCGTACTAAATTGTACGAATTAGAACGTACGAATTCGTACGGGTAAGCCACTAAATCAAAAAGTTACGAATTGACGTGAGATTGTGTTGGTAGAGCCAATCTAATTTGAAGTCATTAACAAAAATATTTTATTGTCATGATCACCATCCAGTTTCACTGAATAAAACACAATTTACACATTTTAAGTTTAAATAAATAATTCATTTATGATGCACAGAAGAAAATCAGAAAGAGTAAAGTCAAACACTGTTCCAGAGCTGCATGTTTAATTGGTTGAAGATTGCAATCTTAATTAAAACACTAATGCAATGTCATTATTAAATGACAGTAATGTAGCTATATATCAATAAAACTGATTTATAAAACAAGAATATTAAAACCACGTCAAACCAATAATTTTGAAACGCAATAGTCACTGAAACATTTGTTCAAATGATTCATTCAAAAATGATGATTCATCCAGTAATAAAACAAGTGAAGTATTTTGGTACTGCATAATAACAAGAAGAGACCCATGATTTCAGACAGCAAAGTTCAAATCTTGTCTGTCTGGTGCACTTCAACAGCACATCCCACAATGTTTAAGTATTAGTTCAGAGGACTGGTATTTTTGTGGCACATTCAACCACATGAGCATTTACACAACCAAAGCAATTTAATCAAGATGTGTTTTGAAAGTGGACAAGCCTTTTTTGGAAAAAGGCTAATTTTATAAGTCCCCTATAGTTAACAGATTGAGTTTACCATTTTTTAAATCCGTTCAGCCCATCCCTGGGTCTGGTTAAGCAGTGGTAAGTTAGGATGAATCTAAGGGCCCACGAACTTTGTGGGCCCCCAAAGATCTTCTTTATTAGGACAAACATTACTAGCAGGGGGTACAACTTCAATTATTTTTCATAGGGTCCAAATTGCTAACAGCTCCCTGTGGGTGGGAACACTTTTTTGACTCCATTAAATCAGATTAGACCATTAGCATCTCACTTACAAATAGTTTAGATAATACCTATTTCCTTTTTAGTTCCTTTAAATCCTTTCAGACCCCATTTACTCCTGCATTTAGCATTGTCTATTTGTAATCAAACTAAAAAAAATGCATCCTAAAACCAAGTGCAAACAGGACCTGAGTGCGTCATTGAATCATTCACTCAGCCAATTTGTTTAACACATGTCATTCAAATTGAAGAATAGTTTTTACAGAACCACTAGTAAATGATGGTGTTTTGTTAGCTATCCATTCAAGTTTGTTGGGGAATTATTATCGCTATAGTTGAAAAAAAAAACTCAAAGCAAAAGTGTGCAGCTGTGCATTGTTTTAAAACACAAGGATAAGTAAATGATGTCTGAATTGTCATAGTTGGCTGAACTAATACATTACAGTTGTTAATACCAAACAAATGGTTTGAAGCTCTGTAGATGTTAAACTGGAGGTGCACTATAACGGACCTCTGCACTGAACTTGTCGTTTCTCTTAGGCAGTGGTGGTTTCTTACGAATGTCTCTCTTTAGGATCATCTCCTCGTTGGCGTATATCGGGGCTTCTGCATCATCAGAATGGTAGCCAGACTGATAGCCGCTGGTCTGATTGGACGATTCAGAAGCTAAAGACTCCTTACTCTTGCAGCGCAGTAATGGGCTGTGGATAAAAGCATGCTCATGAGTTTGATGGTAGGAAAACTGCGTTGGTTTGTAGCTGTACTGTAATCAGGATGAATGTGTCACCTGAAATTGAGTGGCCTTTGTGCTTGACGATCCAAAGCTTTCATCTGTTCACGTGATAAACCCACCCCACAGTCCACGTGGCCATCCTGTAGAGAGAAAAGTAATTTGAACCTGATTGTAAGTATTTCGGGGTTGCAAATCAAATGGCTATCAGACAATAAACAAAATGTTTAGTAAAGCTAGAGATGTTCAAATCCGATCATGTGATTGGAAATCGGACGTTGCCTCCTGATCAGGACTCGAATATATATGTATATTATATATAATTCTCATTATTTTTTTAACACATCTATAGTTATGTGGTGGCACAGAATTAGACCTCTTTCTTGACTTCACACAGAAACAGCAATGCGTGTGGCATGACATCACTTTGTTGCAGAGACGCTATTGATTAAATGCTGGCAAAGTAGAACATGGAAGCAACTTGAAGCTGAAAGCGTGAGTAGGTGGTCTGGAGGTATTATAAAGTAGATGACGACAACATTGCCATAGCAAACTGTGAGATATGCAAAGTTGGGATTACCTGCCGGGTATTTTAAGTTGAGGAATTATTTGTTTTTATTAGGGTTTTTTTTATATTTACTGTTGCACTGAAGTCCAAAAGTGAAGAATTTATGTCATTTATTACTTGATTGTTAAAGCTACCTCACAGAAGTGCTCTGTTTGTTAAAGGAGTTGTTGAATGTTAAAATAAGGTGTATTAAATAAAAAATAAGCAACATCCTGGATCTGTTTCTACGCTCTTCTTTATTCTTTTTTATGTATTCTAGAAGTATCGGATCGGGTTTCGGTATCGGTAGATACTCTAAATAATGATACTCAAAAAATGACTCAAACTTGGACTAGAGGGCAAAAAAACCTGATCAGGACATCCCTAAGTAAAACCAAATATATCAAACCAAAAATGATTCAGACTTCAGATATACTTTTTGAAAATATAAGCTGTGACTCATTATGCCCAATAATACTTTATACAGTGGAATAAAACACAACAGGAACCGGAAAAGCTTAAAAAGCTGAAAAAAATTATGAAGTCCAGGTTTGCGTGAATCTGACTGACAGCAGAGACTACAGGCTAATAAGTCTAACACTGTGTGCTAACAACACATGACTCGGCAAGCAATCTGGCTGTCTGCAACAGATGTGACACGACACAAATATTTAAAGTCATTCAGAGCCATTGAGAATCACAGAATCATACACTGCACTCTCAACAAAATGGACAGGTTTATAATCAATATACTAAATCTTAAACCTCATTAACATAATTTTAAAGTGCATTGTACTTTACCAATGTTGTTGGTTTGTCAGAGACCTTCATACTTAAACTATTTGTTTGCTTATTTTATTTTCAATATCAGAGGTAAACTTTTATATTATAAATGTCACATAAATTGGTACTCAAACTTACATTGGCAATGTTTAACAATTAATAAAGTGTGTAATCAGCACCCATGGTTTTTATTTTTATAATACTGTAAACCAGGGGTTCTCAACTTTTTTACTTCGAGGCTCACTCCTTTGTCCAATCAATTTTTGAAGGCCCACCTGTCTGCATTTTCTCTAAAATGTTTGTATGAAATGCTCGTTTACATCTTCATTTATTAACAAATAAAAAACAAATAAATATATATTGTTGTGCCTTTTATTATTTCCTATTATCAGCATTTTATTAAAAAAATTATATATATATATATATATATATATATATATATATATATATATATATATATATATATATATATATATATATATATATATATATATAATAAATATATAATTTTATTTACTATAACTATAAAACTTCCTATAATACTTATAATTCTTACTATAATATTTACTTTTATTTATTAACTATATAATATATATTAAATATTAAAACTATATTGGGATATTGCAGGGAGATTGCAAAACCCCAGCATCTCGTCTTAAACTGGACTGACTGAATATCTACTCTTAAATATCTACTATTCAAAAATATACAGACAAATGCAAAATACAGTAAAACTTAAATCTGTTGAAATGCCTCAATCTGATTGCGGTTGAGTTTGCAGCTGGATATTATTAGGAGATTGGCAATGTGGTTGCGCAGTGAGTAGCGCTCTCGCCTCACAGCAAGAAGGTTGCTAGTTCGATCCTCGGCTGGGGCATTTCTGTGTGGAGTTTGCATGTTCTCCCCGTGTTGGCATGGGTTTCCTCTGGGTGCTCCGGTTTCCCCCACAAGTCCAAAAACATGCGCTATAGGTGAACTGGGTAAGCTAAATTGTCCATAGTAAATGTGTGTGAATGAGAATGTATGGGTGTTTTTCTCAGTGATGGGTTGCAGCCGGAAGGGCATCCGCTGTGTAAAACATATGCTGGATAAGTTGGCGGTTTATTCCGCTATGGTGACCCCAGATTAATAAAGGGACTAAGCCATAAAGAAAATGAATAAATGAATTATTGGGAGATCGCTAACAGGAACAGTGAACCGCTCCACCAGAGCGCATCTGAAGCACATATGTAAGTTTATTTTACATTTAATAACAGAAACACCACTAAGCCTCGCTAGATCCTCATGTATGGGCGCGCGTACATTGTAAAATACTCACAGGACATTCATTTGGACAATTATGTGGATATATTAATTAGTTCACACAAAAAATGCACAAAGAGAGACGTTCACTTTCACTACCAGCATAGTTTGTGAATGAACAGACTTGCATGTCCTAGTTTCAGACGCGATCATGAGGCTGTTTTTGCGTTTTTGAAGCAATCAATCAGAGAACAGGAGAAAGTGCATTACTTTGATCATTTTAATATACAGTAGCATATTAATAATGAAATCCAAAAAATTAGTATAATATTGAGAGTTGATTTTAAGCTTGCAGCCCACCTGCAGGATCGCTGAGGCCCACTAGTGGCTGCAGTCCACCAGTTGAAAATCCCTGCTATAAACTAATGTGCTAGCGGCAAAGTCGCTGAAATAGTAACCTTTTCTATAATATAAAGTTAAAACGTTGCTGTTGCAAACCGTTAGGACAAAAAAAAACTCTATTAAAATGGAAAGGATACCTTTTATCGTGTGTTGCATTGTGTAGGTTGGAGTTGTATAAATATTGTAGTTGATAGCTGTATAAATATTGTCATTGTCTGAATTATTTTTGGTAATCTGTCACATACTGTACCTTTCTATCAAACAGTTCTATTGTATTCTATTGAGAGATTCTTTATGTATCTCACCCTTTCAGCAGAAATTTAACTGATATTACCTAATTAATAACATCATAACATCTAAACGAACTGGCTTTATTATAGCCTTGAATATTCGTAAAATGGATAAGTTTTGTAGAGTTTATTTACCATTACAGCGGTATGCTCCAGGGGAATGTCCACAAAACCTGTCATATTCACTGGCACACCACTGCTGTTCATCTGCTGAGGAAACCTGTAGAAGATGCAGAAGTGGACCACTGTTAACATTCCTTTTTTCAGATATAATAAAATCTGATCACTTTCAGGTTGATGATTCTAATAAAAGCTGTATAATCAGCAGAGAAAGAAATCATTATAACTAACCTGAGAGGTGGAGCGTTATCATAGTGGAGCTGTGCCTCTGTGTTGCCGGCGTAGAAAGATCTTTTAGACGTCACATTTAGATGAGGAGCCACCAATTCCTCCTCCATCTCTCCGTTTGTCAGCGGGATGTAGTCTTTTCCATCCTATCAGACGAGTCAGGGCATACAGGGAAATATTATATGACTAATGAAATCACAAATGCTGCAAAAGTGTAACACTGTTACAAAACATATCTAACAATCCTCACAACAACATACATTTTCTGTTTAAATTTTTTTTAAATGACTACAACCTTCCTGAAGTGTAATATTAAAACTAATTAAAGGTAAATAGAGATATTAAAAACATATGTAAATATGTAAATAACTGTAATATATGGATGAAAAACTAATAAAAAATAGAAATAAAATGACAAAATTTCTTAACCTTACTACTTGAACTGAAATAAACCAAATGAGAGTAACCGGCTACTTTAAAATATGGTAGCCAAACAAATTCTCTGATAACATTCTGAACTGAACTGAACTCTAATAACTAGCATGAACTAAAATTGATAAATGATGTGGGAAAAACTGTGTATTTCTAATTCTTGTTAACTAATATTGTTAAATAATGTTTAACAAGTGGACGCTTTTAGTAAATAGATTACAAATATTAATCTTATCATACAAATATATAAATTATATTTAAACAACAGTCATTTAGGCTCACAAAAACATGAGTAAACCACTGAAGTAAAGAAAATAATAACTCAATATCGTTATTTGTAAATTTTTTATCTTTTTAAATGTTTACCCTGGTAAATTCTATCTGTATTAAGAATCCATTTCTTAATCTAAAAATTAAATTAAATTAAATTAAATTAAATTAAATTAAATTAAATTAAATTAAATTAAATTAAATTAAATTAAATTAAATTAAATTAAATTAAATTAAATAAATTGCAAAAGAAATATACTTGGAATGAAGTCTAACCTGTTGAGCGCTAACTTGTAGCAGATTACCCAGATGCTCAACTAACTGAGTAAAAGTTGGCCTGTCTAAAGGTCGATCAAGCCAGCAGTCCAGCATGGTCTGGTATCTGGGACAAAAATACACACACACACACACACACACACACACAAACAAATCACATTAAAGTCACCGTAGGAGACCTCCTAAACAAATCAAGAAACCTTAAAAATGTAGAATAGTGGGGTCACTTTAAAAATGTGAAATATATTTATGTACATTTCAGGCGTGGCGTAATCTGGAGCTCTCATTCTGGTTCCCTCTTTCAGTCGTCTGCAGAAAGACTCATCAATGCACACGCCTGGATATGGAGATGCACCTGTACCCAAGAAAAAATAGTCAACAGGACATGTCAAGCAAATATTGTAGGTTTAAACTATTTCCAGTAGTATATATAAAGCTTCTTGATTGACATTAATGGTTTAATAATGGTTAAGTAAATAGATCTATGTTACAGCACAGAAATGCTTACTGTATCTGTCATTTTCCCTCCACAATGCTTTGCATGAATTATGGAGGAACTTCTATTAAATTATAATCAATCAGTGATGTGTTATAAACAGCTATATACTATGAAGTGTCATTAATCTCCTCACAGTTCAACATTTTAAGACATTATAAGGCAAATTAATAGAATTAAGAAATTACTTTCAGCAGACCTGGAATAACCACAAAAACATGAAAAGAGTCTTTCCACTACAATATTATAGATGAGTTTAATTGTACTGTACTCTAGATTTTGGAATACAAAATAATCCGGGTGAACAAAACAAAGAGCTTTGGCCAAAATACCTTCACTTTAATATAAAAATAATCAAACTTTATTTTTATGACACATAAATTTAAAGCACCAAGCCAAATGTGCCACTTCCTCAGTTTTCACTATGTATATGAATTATAGCTTAACCATTCATTCATTCAATCATTCATTCATTTTCCTTTGGCTTAGTCTCTTTATCCATCAGGGTCTGCCACAGTGCAATGAACCGTCAATTTATCCAGCACATGTTTTACACAGCGAATGCCCTTCCAGCTGCGACCCAGTACTGGGAAATATCCATACACTCTCATTCACACACATACACTACAGCCAATTTAGTTTATTCAATTCACCTATATACACCTATTCACCATCTTTGGACTGTGGGGGAAACCGGAGCACCCGTAGGAAACCCACGCCAACATGAGGAGATCATGCAAACTCCACACAGAAATGCCAATTGACCCAGCTGGGACTCCAACTAGTGACCTTCTTGCTGTGAGGTGACAGTGCTAACCACTGAGCCACCGTGTCGCTCATAGCTTAACCATATTATTTTAATTTATTTTCTTCTTAATGGGAGTTCCCCAAACTGGAAGCTGAAATGTGGAATATGTGGAAACAGGTAAAACTCTGCAAGCTCTGTTATAATATCATATTAAAATCAATATTATGATACCAAGTGAGAAGATCTCCCAAAGCAGCACGCCGAATGACCAGACGTCGCTCTGTGTTGTGTACACACGATCAAAGATGGTCTCAGGAGCCATCCATTTGAGAGGAAGACGAGCCTGTGGTGATGAAGAGGAAATATTCATGTGTACAGTAGGTAGGTGTATTTTGCTAAATAAGCGAAATGAAGTTTGTGTAAAGTAACAGTCCTTACATCTCCTTTACGAACGTAATCAGGATCTTTATACACATCTCTGGCAAGCCCAAAGTCACAGATCTTCACCACACTGTTCTCAGAGAGTAGGATATTTCTGGCTGCCAAGTCACGATGGATACACTAAAATAGATACAAAGTGGCATTAAGACTGAAGTAGTTGTCTTTAAAGGCATTATTTTCTCATTCTCCATTTGTTTCAAAGCAGTTTGAGTTTTGTTATGTTGAAGATGAAGCAAAAAACTCAAGTAGGTACACCACTGCTCCAAATGAGTGAATTTTTTTTTATTAAATTACCACATACTATGGATGTCAGTCCTTACTGGTTTGAAAACGTTCAAAATATATTATTTTAAGTTCAACAAACAAAAAAAAAAAAAAAAACTGGCATGAACCAAGTCATTGGTGCATAAATGATGCCAGAATATAGATTTTTGGGATGAACTATCGGTTTAATGACAGTAAAGTTAAACTGTTAAATTACACTAAAGTTTTTGCAATCGCAATGTAAACACAGACGAAGACCATGCTTGTCTTAGTCAATTTTACCTTTCGAGAGGCAAGAAACTCCATGCCTTTGGCCACCTGGAAGCTGTAGCTGATGAGATCCTCCATTGTGAGATGATCCCAATCTGAACTCTCTATACATGAGCAGATGACACCAAATACAGATTCAAGACTAGCATTTACTGTAAAAACACTAGATTTGAAAAGCATTATGAATATCTTGGGCGCTGTAAAAGCTTTTAAATGTCTTTTTGTATTTATTTGTTCATTTTTTTCATGACAGTCAAGACTGGAGTAATGATGCAAACAATATTACAAGAAATAATTTACATCTAAAACATATTAAGAGATTAAAGAAGTTCGTATAAAAGGATAGGACTGTTCAAAACAACAGAACACAAAAGATGATATCTTCAAAAAGGCTGAAAACTGGTAACCATTGACTTTCATTGTATTTGTATTTACTACTATGTCAATAGTTACTGATTTCAAACATTGTTCAGAATATCTCCATTGTGTTCAACAAAAAAAGAAAGTTGAAGCTGAGTAAATAGTTTTTTTTAATTTTGGGGTGAACTATGCCTTCAAATTAAAATAATATTCCACAATAATACTTATTTTTATAGCATCTTTGATCAAATAAATGCACAACAAACTTTTAAAAATATAAAAAGAAAACATTAAAACTTCTGACCGATCGCATAATTAAAAATGTGCTTCAAATGGTAACATCTGAATGAACTAAATCTTTACACTTTCCAAATCTTTAATAAATGCTGCTATTAAAGTCCCATTAAACAACACAGATAATCCAGCAGACTAATATACTGACCCTGCTCATACTGTGGAGTTGTGGAGGTCTGTTCCCCTGTCCTGGTGCAGACTGCTGTCCCGGTGCAGATATCCAGTCGAGTGCTAGTTCCCAGACCCAGATCCCCCTCATGTGGATCCTCATCCTGCTGGACCTCCCTCCTGTTTGGCATTCGTGGTGTCCGTTTCTGAAAAATATGACATGAGGATCTGTTTACACTGCTGTCGGGGTGGCTGTGAAGGTAATAGAGATGCTTTAGACAAGAAGTATCAACATGTCAGGTAAACACCTTTAACCTTGAACAACATTTATAGGCCTTAGTTTTCTGCGCGCAGAATTCCGCAGTTTTTCCGCACATTTCCGCATTTATTTAATCATTCATTCTGTTTATTTACGTGTGTAAATCTATATTTATTCAGTTTTTAAATTAATTTCAGTAATATTATTGACTAATATGAAAATGTTCATCTGATTTATGTACAATGCAGTTTGTACAGTAATATTTTCTGTCTTTTAGTAGATATATCATATGAGAGACTTGCTTTGTTTACCAAATAAAGTGGATCTAATTGGATTTGCATTTTAAACATTAAATAAAAGTTAAAAAGATACATTTTTTTTCACATATTAAGGTTTTAGTTATGATACTCCCAAATTAATTCCACAGAAATTCAAAGATTTTTACCAAAATTGTTCGCAGAAATAGCACAAAGATTCTGTCTGGCGCTACTGATACCCAATGATTTATACTAGGCCACTGAATCAATCAGACCATATCAGAGAATATTGTTAAAATGAGGATCTTCAAAACCACATGTCAGTCGACTTAACTAGTTGTAATTAGGTTTTGATGGAAATTACCTTGTAGGGACTGTACTCTCCTCTCTTGCTTTTCAAATAGCTGGAGAGGTTACCATGTTTACAGTACTCTACAATCACCATCAAGGGTCCTGGTGGAGTGAGAACAAGAGAGAGGAATTAAAGTTGGCACACTGTGGGTTTTTTTTTCAACAATACACAATCACTTTGAGGTAATTTTTTTTACTATGATGCTATGTAAATTTTTACTACAGTAAAAATTTACACAGTTGCTAGGGAGCAGCACTGAACATCATAGAAAGGGAAGGGTAGGAAGAAAAGGTTTTAAGTCTGCAAAAACTGGAAGTTGTGATAGTATTTTCTTCTATTTGCATGAATAACTTCTTCAGGTGAGACACTGTAGGTTAAAACTTTAACTTTCTGTGAATTTTAATATTTTGAGTCTTCCTAGATTCTCTTAAGATGTTTTGTTTCATCATTCATTCATGCATTCATTTTCCTTCGGTTTAGTCTCTTTATTCATCAGGGGTTGGCGCAGCGGAACGAACCGCCAACTTATCTAGCATATGTTTTACACAGCGGATACCCTTCCAGATGCAACCCAGTACTGGGAAACACCCATACACACTCATTCACACACATACACTACAGCCAATTTAGCTTATTCAATTAATCTGTACTGCATGTCTTTGGACTGTGGGGTAAACTGGAGCACCCAGAGGAAAGCCACGCAAACACAGGGAGAACATGCAAACTCCACACAGAAATGCCAACTGACACAGCCGGGGCTCGAAGCAGCAACCTTCTTGCTGTGAGGCGACAGTGCTAACCATGTTGCCTTTGTTTCATCAGTTCGATGTGAAGAATAGATCCG
Source organism: Danio aesculapii (assembly GCF_903798145.1). Taxonomy (NCBI): domain Eukaryota; kingdom Metazoa; phylum Chordata; class Actinopteri; order Cypriniformes; family Danionidae; genus Danio; species Danio aesculapii. The sequence goes on along the minus strand of NC_079454.1, from coordinate 23,319,352 downwards.
AAATGCATTCTTAAGTGTCTCTTAGTGCACTGTGAATTAAATTACAATACAAATTTTTAAAGGCATTTAAAAAAAAACTGTTCTGCACTGAGCCATAAAATAAATCTCCAAAAACATACACAAAACTTCACAGTTTTATCCATATCTATTCTTAAAGAGAGATTTGCTTATAATGTGCCTGATATTATAACCTTTTATTATACAAAAATTATGTGTGTTTTTTTTCTGGCTGTTTTTTTCCACAGTATAAACTCAGTGATTAAAACATGTGCCAAAATCCATTAAGCCTTTGATTCTAGTATGACAAACAGAATAGATTTACTTAACCTGATTTCATCCAATGTTCAGGTTTTGGGCTAGAATTATATGGAAATGTGTTCATACTTAGTCTAAGAAACCTTGTAATGAAAAATACTTGCAATAGTTTAATGTAATTAATTATCTATGAAAGTATGATGATAACTATTAGTTCATTTTTACACTGTTCACCTGCTCTGTTTTGCTTTAAGCAAGAAAAAAAAAAAACTTATGCAGGCTTGATTTGGTCCATCAAGGTTTGCTATTGGTCAATTTTATGTGATAGACAGCACTGAACTAGTAAACATCACTATAAGAGAAATGTCATTGCAAAAAGGAGGGGAAACTATTTTAATGAAAGATTATGAGGGAACATGAATTTTAAAGACATGCACATTTGCAACACGTCCTTTATAACACATATAAGCCAAGATTCCATTTAATTTGGATTTGATGGTTCCTTCATAAGGAGAACTCACCTCCTTGTTTGGTGCAGGCTCCTAGAAGGTTGACCACATTGAGATGGTGACCGATGTGGATGAGGATCTTCAGCTCAGACATCAGAGCGCGGTACTCACTGGAGGTAGCGCCCTCTGTTGGAGATTGAGAAAAGTGCTGTCAGTTGTGCTCTAAAACAGATTTGTGTCTGTGAACAGATGCCTCATACCCTTGAGCATCTTCACTGCTACTGTGGTGCAGGTGGTGGCCTTCTCGATGCCATATGCAGTCGCCTCCACAACTTGACCGAATGCCCCTCTGCCCAGCGGCTCTCCTGGAAATCACGACATTATACAGTCAGACAAATATACTGTGGTAAGGTTTAGCTTGTTAGGGTTAAATGGGGAATGTAAAATTGTTAAAAGGTTAAATCTAACATAAAATGGCCCAGTAAAAATGACCAAATTATCTTCCATAGTATTTGTCACCTTGTTATTGTTATATACATGTTTATATATATATGTGTATATATATATATATATATATATATATATATATATATATATATATATATATATATATATATATATATATATATATATATATATATATATATACACATATATATATATACACATATATATACACATATATATATACACATATATATATATATATATATATATATATATATATATATATATATATATATATATATATATATATATATATATATATATATATATATATTATATATATATATTATATAAATATATTATATAAATATATATTATACAACTTTTAAAATAAAGTTAACACAACAAAATAAAATAAATGAATTAATAAATTAGTAAAAAAAAAAATTTAAAAGGTATGCAGATAATTGTATATAAATTAAAAAACATCACTGTCTGATGTGTATAGTTCCAGTGATATGATTCTTTCTTTTAATGTGAGCGGCCCATAATTTCAGACAAGATATAAACAAAACTTGCACACAACTAACTAACTAACTAACTAACTAACTAACTAACTAACTAACTAACTAACTAACTAACTAACTAACTAACTAACTAACTAACTAACTAACTAATTAAAAACACAAATAAAGACATAAAATGCTATACAAATTGCATGAGTGTTACTTTTGATGTGAGTGGTCCCTGACTAGATACCAGTTTTCAATTAATCAGCATATAATTCAATACCTTACTATTAATAAATAAATGAGCCAACTTTTAACTAACCAACACACAGCTAACTAACCCCCTACATGAAGAAATTAACTAACCAAAAGTAAACAATGGCATTTGTGAGAGGTCTAGAATGGATGTGAGAATTACCAAATTTAACTTGTACAAAACTAACTGACTAGCTAAGAATGATAAATGAATAAATATAACGATAAGCCAGAATACAGTTAATAGACACACATTTAACTATTGTTAATGAATGAAGCTAACCGGTCTGTCAATGTTATGTTTTTGTTACATTTATAATGGTATGAATATTATTTTTCAGATGAGAAATCTCAGGTTTAAAGGTCCCATGGTATTAAAATAAAGTTTATTAGACGTTAGTATCAGTATTGTTAGTTTTTAAGACATCTATAAGCTAGTGTGCTCCAAAACAGTGACAAAATTCGCATTTCGAACTGATATAAACATGTAAAGCTTGTAGTTTGTCACTTCCGCCCAAATGGATCAATGGTTTTATTCCCGTCACCTCACACTTCATTTTCTCATCAAATCATAACCAATCAAATGCTCTCTATTATCTGACATGCCCCGCCCCCTTCAAGATACTTCTCATTGGCTTCTCATTTGATGCATTTGATGCATTCACTATGTCCCACCCTCTCTTCGTGTTTTGATTGACATTACATCAAACATCGAATAAAAATGCATGTTTTAAAGCACTTCACGGGGCCTTTAAAACCAGACTCCAATAAACTTGTACACAACTAACTGACTAAATGACAAACAAACAAGCAATAGATTAAATCAATTAAAACTTCCATTATTATCAAAGTACTGATAAACTAAAAAAAACTAAATAGCAAATGTAATAAAATGCTACATATATAAATATACACAAAACAAATCAGTTAAGTCAATTAAAGCAATATTCAAACAAATAAATACTACCGCAAATCAGTAGCTATGTTTCCATAGAAAAATAGGAATAAAATTTATGCACAAATCTGGAATATCACATAAAAGATGTGTGACTAAAGCAGCATTTCCACCCGAATAGTCAAAGAGAATTAACTGTCCTGATTAACTGGTGCCAAATATCAACAGTAAAAACTGAATTTGCTGAGGTAGGAGAAACTGCGCGAATCTTTTCTTTATTTAATAAACGTCTTTCGCCTCAGAAGATGATGCCGACACACAATGAACGCGTGGTGGCATTTAAAGCCATGAGACACGGAGCACAGACGCGCTTGACAGTCCTGGAGGTAATTAACAATATATTAACACTTATACTGAAACGGTTAAGGTGTTTTAGAATGACAAAAACAACATTTCAGATGTTTTACAATGTGCTCAACCTGCTGGTTTATCCATTCACACACATTATTATCATCACATGATCTCTAATAACTAAAGCACATGACTTTTTTAATGCACATACTGGAATTTGTTCGGTAAAAGTGTTTTCATCATAGTTTATGCGCATCTTTTCTTATCAAAAGTTTATCCTACTCAGTTATGTGCATAGGTTATTTATGCGCATTTTCACATTTTATGCGCATCTCTGCGTTTCCATCAACCGTTTTTTATGCGCATGTTCACAATGCACATGAAAATAGGTGGATGGAAACATAGCTAGTGATAAACCACAGCCATACTAGCTGCTACAGATAAATATGCTACATCTACAAGCAGTGACTGTTACAGATGGAATGTAGCTTAATTGTAGCTAACATTAAAGTTTGTAATGAGTAAGTTAACTCTGTAAAACAAGACAGATACTTTTTTAAAGTGTTACTTTTAAATAAAAAAATGATCTTGTCTTTCTTATATTGAATGAAAGCTGGAACAGTCCTGGTCTGTTTAACCCCTAGACATCTTGGTATTCTATAATTGTTTTTTTATTTAATATTGAATATTTAGCCAAGTCTCACCCAGCTTCAGTCTATCTCGTGGGAATTCCCACTTGCTCGCATCATAGGTCAGTCTCTCGCAGTGCTCATCCATTGGCATATCATCTGAGTCCAGAATAATTGACAGGTAGCCAGTTTTCAGATCTCCATCATTAGGCTGTGAGGGACAGAAGAAGAAGGCATAGAAAGAGTGGGTTTATGACAAATGAGGGTCAATGAGGGTCAAAAGGAGAGAAAGAGAATGACTAACTGCACAAGACCACCGGCTTTGTCCAGCTTGAGCCTCTCACAATCAAGCCCTCATTATAAAGACACCCACTAATGAGTTACTGGAAGCCACTATCAGGCTCAGAGGCAGATTTATAGTCGGGGTACAGCAGGACGGAGGCCCATAACTGACGGGTGTACGTGACACACTGCAGCAGAATGTAGGATGAGTGTACAATAGAGACAGCGTAAGCAGAGTCCGGGTGGTCAGTTCAGATCAGTACAACTGTATGTGGCTGTCCAAGTCAGTGAGAGAGGGATAAGGAAAACAGAGGAAAAGGGAAAGAGGTGGAATGTTACCCGCTTCCTGTTGCGGATGACGAAGACGATGAGGAGCCAGAGGAACATGGCAATGACCACGGCACCGATAGGCATGATCAGCTCAACATTCATCTTTTCTTCTGCACCTGTGGGATGATTATGTGATTGATCAGAAATGCAAAAATTCAATAACCAATAGACAGACAAGAGAATAAACAACCAGACCTTTAAACAGAGTGATAGACAGACAGACAGACAGACAGACAGACAGACAGACAGACAGACAGACAGACAGACAGACAGACAGACAGACAGAAAGACAGACAGACAGACAGACAGACAGACAGACAGAAAGACAGATGATAAACAGACATATGGAAGAAAAACAGACATGCTGACACACAAAGAAGCAGACAGACAGACAGAGCAATGAACAGACAGTTGGACAGACTGATATACAGACAGACCAATAAACAGAAAGACAGACCAATATACAGACAAAATAAATAAACAGGAAGACAGACCAACAAACAGACAGTGGGACAGACCAACAGACAGACCAATAGACAGACAGACCAATATACAGACAGACAGACAGACAGACCGACAGAAGATAAACACGGGCAGATGGACAGACAGACAGACAGACAGAAAGAGCAATGAACAGACAGTTGGACAGACTGATATACAGACAGACCAATAAACAGAAAGACAGACCGATATACAGACAAAATAAATAAACAGGAAGACAGACCAACAAACAGACAGTTGGACAGACCAACAGACAGACCAATAGACAGACAGACCAATATACAGACAGACAGACAGACAGACAAACAGACAGACAGACAGACAGACAGATGATAAACAGATGGGCAGATGGACAGACAGACAGACAGACAGACAGACAGACAGACAGGTAGGTAGGTAGGTAGGTAGGTAGGTAGGTAGGTAGGTAGGTAGGTAGGTAGGTAGATAGATAGATAGATAGATAGATAGATAGATAGATAGATAGATAGATAGATAGATAGATAGATAGATAGATAGATAGATAGATAGATAGATAGATAGATAGATAGATAGATAGATAGATAGATAGATAGATAGATAGATAGATAGATAGATAGATAGATAGATAGATAGATAGATAGATAGATAGATAGATAGATAGATAGATAGATAGATAGATAGATAGATAGAAGAAAAAAGACAGATAAACAGAAAGAAGACAGACAGACCAACAAACAGACAAATACACAAACAAACAGACCGACCGACAGCCAGACCAACAGCCAGACCAACAGACAGACAGACAGACAGACAGACAGACAGACAGCTCTTTATTTTTATTTTAAATTAACCATCTTTACTTTACCAAAGTAATACCAAAGAAATTCATGCACTGCCTGGAAGAACCGATTTTACGGGAAACATTTGCATGCAGCGGGGTGTGTACTGCATGAAGACTACAAGAGCCTGGAATGTGAATTGTTTGCTGACCTGACATTAAATCCAATCAAAATAAGCCTAAAAAGAATAAACTCTACAGCAGCATGAAGCCAAGGACAAAGTCGACCAGGGGGAATGAACATGACATTTTTCCCTTTCTTTTGCATATTTTCTTTTCTGTACCAGAACATGCCACCGCTCAGCAAAACACTACATGCCAGATGTTCCAACTGATTTCTCTGGTCCTCACTATTATTTTTTTCAGTAGTCGCAGTGACGGAGAAACAGTGAAATCGAGAGAAGAGTCACGTACACACAGTAAGACACAAGTGTTTGTGTTCCTATGCTTGTCGAGTCCTTTCTGAATGTGAGAAAGAGACGGAAACATATCAAGTTGTAAGTCATGAAGGAAAATATGTGACAGAGAGAAAGAGCGAGAGAGAGAGAGAGAGAGAGAGAGAGAGAGAGAGAGAGAGAGAGAGAGAGGTTGGGACGCCACTCTCATCTTTTGTATTCTGGGATTTAGCTTTGTTTTCTTTTTAGCACTCCCGAAAGGATGTGCAATAACAGAGCCCTCTTCCTGACCGACTGAAAAGAGAGCTATTTTTGCCACAAGGCCTTGATTAAAACAAAATCTCGTTGAGGATAAAAGCCAGTGGAAGACTGAGCTCGCCTCACACCCATGATAGAGAGCGTCTCCTCTTAAAATAGGATCCTTTAATAGTGGAACTACTACGTGATCTTTTACACTTACTGATAAAACTACTACAAATCTACATGCTCTTGTTTAAGAAAGATTTATATTACACTGCAAATTATTGTGATTTTACAGGTAAAAATAAATATTAAATATATATATATATATATATTACAGGAAAAATAAAAGAAAATTTCCTTATCATTATTGGTTTTTTATGTAAATTATTTTTTTTTTTACTGTTTAATCATTCTTTTATTCAACTAATGTACATTTAATTGATTAAAAATGACAGTAAAGACACTGAAAATGTCTTTACAGATTTCTAATCACTAATCTTTCAAACGTTTATTGATCAATTATTAATAAAAATTAATTATTTAATTAGTGTAACTGTATTTAAAGGTTTTCCCAGTGGTGGGTTGGGGCTGGAAGGGCATCTGCTGCGTAAACATATGTTGGATAAGTTGGCAGTTTATTTCGCTGTAGCAACCCCTGATTAATAAAGGGACTAAGCCGAAAAGAAAATGAATAAATCAATGAATGTATTTAAAGGTGCAGTATGTAAATTTGACACCGAGTGGTTGAACTAGGTATTGCACTCCTGGATCAAAACAAATGCAAACGTAGGTTGCCAGATTGAGGACAGGAGCGAGTTATTTAAATCATGTTCTAAACAAAAGCAACAGCACTCGATAGAAGGAATATTTTCCATATTTTTTTCCTAACCAGCACCTCGAATTGATATATTATAGAAATAGCTTCTATTTCTCACAGGAGAACAACAGAAAACTGTGACAATGATCACCTCAGATAAACCTCATGTGCTTTATTCAGTGTTAAACGCTAACAATTTGAGTTTGAATGCCATTTTACATGCCATTTATTGCCATATACTGAAAGCAGCAGCAGATAGTTCACCTCAGATCTTGAAAATAAAATAAAATAAAATAAACCGTTTGAAATGTAACTTTAGAGATAAACACATATGAGTGATTCAGCATGTATGTTTAATAATGTTAAAGCGGGTTAATATGTATTAATTACATTATAAACCTTAACATTTTGTGAGTGCTTGCATATTCTGTGCTTCTGAATGGCTGTATTTGAATTTCTTTCGTGTTTCGTCTGGTGTAAACAACCAAATTGCTTATCACTGCATATCTCGTCACGTAGTGTTGTTAGGACACAGGGTTACAATGTTACCTACTCAGAAAATGTTTACGCTCATAATATTTATATCATTTGCTAATTAATAACCTCACGTGGAACTGAATCTGCCCACCATAGGTTGCATTTCAGTCACTGATGCATGCTTTCAGAGTGTTTTTGACAGACTGAATAAAATACGCTGTTTTCCATCAAGGCAACCCAGGGTGCTGAAATGTAATTGGATAAACTGGCATTGCGGGTTAAAATTACCAAAACAAAGACAGCGTTCAGGCACGGAAAACACATTTTCAAAGCAGAATATCTGACTTCAGCATTGTTTTTCAGATAAACAAGAATGTTCACTTAGCATGTTTTTAAATATCTGTAAACAAATTATGGTATTTTTATGCTTTAGAAGAGTAAAAATTATACACCCAGCACCCTTAACATTTATAGTAATAATAATAATAATAATAATAATAATAATAATAATAATAATAATAATAATAAAACAACTGTTAAAATAAAAACAGCAAATGGGAGTCATTTCAGAAATATCATATAAGAAATGTGTGAAAACTGGTACGACGGTTGAAGAAAATTCAGATTTTGCCATCACAGGAATAAATTAGATATTATTTAAAAATGTAATAAAACATAAAACAGCTATTTCAAATTGTGATCATCTTTTTAAAGACATATCAAGTAATACTGCTTAACCACACACTCACCGTCCACATAGATACGAGCCTCACTGGATTCACAGCCCTGCTGGTTACATGCTGTACAAATGTACAGACCACTGTCTTCTTTTTTCACCCTCTGAATGGTCAAGACACGATTTGAGCGTTTCAGAATAACACCTGACAACAGAAAAGCATCAACATGAGCATTACTGCCTATTGTAAACCAGGCACAACTGCATCTCCAACAGTGTGGCAAACTGAAGGAAACCTTTAGCAGTGAGATTAAACACACTAAGCATCATCCACTTTGTTCATACAGTAATTCACTTACTAAGCCTGAGGAAGAGTAACTTGCGTTCCGAAATATTTTTAACAGAATAATAATTGTGTTATTTCAGCAATGACGGAGTAAACTCATTAAAAAAACTGAAACAGACAAATTTAAAAAAATTAAGCAATATGTTTTCTTTACACACAATCAAACAAGTGTCACATCCTCTGAATGTACTGTATGTATTCATAGTACGAAGCTAAAACAAATCTGTATATGCGTCCATCATTAATTATATAGATTAGTTTTAGTAAAATTAAAGGAGTGGTCCAATAGGATATCATGTATTAAACTTTAATTCATGTGTAATGTAGCTGTGTGAACATAAATAACATCTCTGAATTTAGTACACTCAAAGTTCAATGCAAAGGGAGATGTTGGCTTTTACAGAGTTAGCTTAGAAAAGCCTACATCGAACGAAGTTTGGGGACTACAAAAAATACATCCGGGCTAGTGAGATCACAAACTCTTCAGGTTATGTGCATTCACCACACACATACACCCCGCGCAGCAAAGGGACGTGGCCTGAGGCGCTGTAATGTTATAACAGAGAAAGCTAAAATGTCGTCCAAATGCTGCTATATTCACAGAGCTTGTTCTGTTTCTGCATTTGGGCTCCCAAAGGACACGACACAAAAAGAGAAGTGCTTACAATTTCATTTTAATTATGTTTCAGAGAATTATAAAAATATATATATAGCTAGCCTTTGACAAAGGAGAGCTTCCAGAATCTCTCCCAGTTCAGTGCTGGATTCAGCTAAAATCTCCTCGAAGGAGCAGGTACAACCAGAACAGACGAAGCTGTGGATTGTGAGCCACAACCTGTAAGTATTTCTGTTTGTTAAAATTGATTTATTTCATGCACAGTTTCTAGCGTTAATGGTATGTTGTAGCGAGGAAGTAAAAAAGGATGTAAACAACAGGAAATGCTGTTTGGCACCGCTACCAATTTAGCTACAAATTCATATTTATTCATCAAACTGCTGTAAACACCCACAATCTTCAGCAGCGCTGCAGTGTCTCTCTATGTAGCCACTTTGCATTCTACATCCTAAAAAAACTAACTCGCAAAAGATATGTGAACGTTTCATATTACTTACACATGCTTATTCCGAATATATGTGAAAGACACTTGTCAGGCTTTATTTTAGAGAGCAGGCATGAAGTTCAGCTGTGTCCTCTGTGTCATTTTCTGTCTGAGTCAGGCTCAAACTAATATGGCTAACAGCTACTCTGGCTGACAGTGTTTATACAGCGCAAAAGCACGTGCTTAAAGGCGTGTGGCATTTTTTTCCTGGTGACGTGGAGCTGATCCGCGAATCACAACACATTATGTTAGCTGACCAATCAGAGCCTCCTGAGAGCGGGCCTTTCAGATGAACTAGGAAATATGACAGTGGTTTTCATGTTAGCTTAGTAGCAGTATATAATCAAAGTAAGATATATGAAAAAATTAAGAGATTTTTTTTACAAATGAAGAATGAGCAAACTTTGCTTTGCATCTTATAAGCACAACCAAGCCTTAAAAATACACTATGGACCACGCCTTTAAAGAGAACGGCTTGTCAATACTTCAGAAACCTGTGTATTCCAGCCTTAATGCAGCTGTCGCTGAGGATCTGAAGAAAGCTGTTATTATTGTTGCGACTTTACACATCTAGAGATGTTTTCTTGATCTCACCTGAACCCTCTATAACAGTCTGGTTGTCTTTAGTCCAGACTATTGTAGGGGTCGGTGTGCCGGACACTTCACACACTAGAGTGGTGGAGTCGCTCACGTTTACTCTCTGGTCTGTCAGATTAGTCACAATTCTGGACATCTCAAGAGCTGCAGAAAGACACAAACTGATTATAAACTGACAAAATATATCAAACCTGAACATGAGCAAACTAAGCAAAGTATAGTCTATTACGTGTATGGTTTCTGCACCACTATAGGGCTGCAGGATAATGGTTAAACTGCTAATGACTAATTACACTAATAACTATTGTATTATTTAATTTCAATAAAATTAAATTAAAACACTGTCATTTTGTGATGAATCATTTTAAATTTAGATTCCTGATCTATTATATTCATCACTGGTTATGACAATATGTCAGATTTTAGTATCAAATCACATTTTACATGCATACACTGTAAAAAGCAAATAGCTACTATACTAACTACTGTACCAATAGCAGTGAAAGTTAAAGTACAGCAGGCGCTGACTAAAAGTGAGTAAGCAATTTGAGTAACTTAATTTCATTTTTTATAAATATGCACAGAGTTCATTTACTTAATCTTTAAAGGGCACCTATTTTACCCCCTTTTCAAGATTTGTTTACCAATTTGTTTACTTGCGGGAGTTCAATTGGTATTTTCCCGCACGTTAATTCTGACTAATCAAAAAGCAGTTTAGGAAATACGTTCAATAACATCTAGCCAATGAGTGATGTGGATTTTGTCACATGACTGCATTTTAGTTCTTTTCAACTGGTTCGAACCAAAGCAATCAGTGTGGTGTAAAAAGGACCCAAAACAGCAGAAAAATGCTACAATGTATCACTTGTTGCCCTTGGTCTGGACCAAATGAACCGAACCACAAATGTGAAAGCACCCTAAGATAATTACAGTCAAGTCCGAAATTAGTCATACCCCAGTACATCCACCACACATACCACACATTAGCATCACCAACAACTGAAATTTCGCAAATAATGACTGTTTTCAAACAGGTTTCCATTCAATGTAATTTATGGACTAACCTCTGAGTCTGAGATTGTGAAGTAAGCAGGTTTTCTCATTGGTGCCCACAATCTCTACCTGGCAAGCGTACAAGCCTTGGTCCATCAGTGTGGCATTGGGTATGGGCATGTCCAGTGTGACATTGGTCCCCTGCAGGCCTGAAACGGTGACGTTAGGCTGGTGCAAATGTGACAGCGTGAGAGTATCACACGGCACAGCTGCTGGAGGTGGATCATGGTTGGCTACGTTTGCTACCCTATACCAGCGCAAGTTAAAGTATAGTAGCCGGTCGGCAACACAGCGCATTATAACATCCTGTCCTTCAATAGGGCTGCTGGAGGGGAGGACGCTTAGGTTGAGGAAACCTGTGAAGGAGACAAATATATGAAGTTTGAACTTGATTATATCTTTACTTAAATCCGATTTAAGTTGGGATTGTCACAGGTTTGGAGGCACTTACGAGTTACTTGAAACACAATGACTCGCTGATCTTGACCCATCTTATTGGTAGCGATGCACCTGTATAGGGCATGATCCACTGCTTTCTGGATCTTCAGAGTGCTGATGGTCTGCAGGAAAGCACACCGTGTATAAAATGCATTTTTACCACATTTATCAAGATTGACCCTCAATATAGAAGCTTGGTCCATAAATTAAAAAGCTCATCTTTTGCATTTTCTCATAGCAAATCAAATACTAAATGTTTAGATTAAAAAAAAATGTGCATGAATTTCAAGAAAGTCTTTGAATCTGGTTTATCTGCTTTGATTTAATGAGATAAATGCCATAAATTGATGATAGGTCAGGATGACATTCGCTGAGTCAAATAATATGCTAAAGGAATAGTTCACCCAATAAGGAAAATGAACCCACTATTTAATCATTATCAAGTGGATCCAAGTTTATTAGTTTCTTTCTTTCTTTTTTTGAACCTAAAATAAGATAAAAAAAACAAATGCTGGTAACTGGTACACACTGGCTATTAGGTGCATCAAAATAACCAATTATTACTTATTGACGTAATTAATCTCATGTGCGCTATGTCACGGTAGAATATTATGGCAAAGAAAGCAAGGGCAAGTAATTAAAATGCTCCAACTACTTAAAACCCTTAGGGGGGCTGGGGATGACTATTCATTATGGGCATAGACTATAACAGTGGATGTTCTTCAGTGTCCGCGTTACTCATCGTTGAACAGCGCTGACAGTTTCAGAGCCAATCAAACTAATCAAAAAGCGGTTTAGGAAATACGTTCAATAACATCTGGCCAATGAGTGATGTGGATTTTGTCACATGACTGCATTTTGGTTCTTTTTAACTGGTTCGAACCAAAGCAATCAGTGTGGTGTGAAAAGGACCCAAAACAGAAGAAAAACGCTACAATGTATCACTTGTTGCCCTTGGTCTGGACCAAATGAACCGAACCACAAATGTGAAAGCACCCTAAGATAATTACAGTCAAGTCCGAAATTAGTCATACCCCAGTATATCCACCACACATACCACACATTAGCATCACTAACAACTGAAATTTCGCAAATAATGACTGTTTTCAAACAGGTTTCCACTCAATGTAATTTATGGACTAACCTCTGAGTCTGAGATTGTGAATATGCTAAAGGAAAAGTTCACCCACTAAGGAAAATGAACCCACTATTTAATCATTATCAAGTGGGTCCAAGTTTATTAGTTTCTTTCTTTCTGTTTTTTGAACCCAAAATGAGATCTAGAAAAACAAATGCTGGTAACTGGTACACACTGGCTATTAGGGGTATCAAAAAAAAAACTATTATTACTTACTGACGTAATTCATCTCATATGCGCTATAATTAAAGTAATTAAAATGCTCCAACTACTTAAAACCTTTAGGGGGGCTGGAGATGAATATTCATTATGGGCATAGACTATAACAGTGGATGTTCTTCAGTGTCCGCATTACTCAATGTTGTACAGCGCTGACAGTTTCAGAGCCAATCGCAGCCCTTTCTGTTGAGTGTGTGAACACAATGACCAATCAAGGGCGTTTAAGAACTGACTCGACAATGCTCAAAAAAGCAAGCAGGATAATATTTACAATCGTTTATTTGCTATAAATGTTCATTTTGCCTTCTTTGTATGTACTTGAGATTTTTTTTTTTTACATTTAAAGAGCATTCAAGACCATGGGTGGTAGGGCTTTCTCATACAGTGCGCCTAAGCTGTGGAATGCCCTACCCATCAGCATTAGGACTGCCGCTTGTCTGGACTGTTTTAAGAAACTTCTTAAGACTCAGCTTTTTAGCATTGCTTTTAACTTAGGATGATCAATTTGTTAACTTTTTATATTCTTATTCATATTCTTATTGTTTTATTGCATCTTTTTATTGTTGTGCTGTTTCTGCTTGCCTTGTATTGTTAGTATTTTGCCTTGTAGCACTTTGAGTCTAAGAAAAGTGCATTACAAATAAAATGTATTATCATTACACTTCTTCTTCTTATTATTATTATTAATAAGAGAAATTAAATATAATAAACTAAATGTAATAAAAATTACAGTTCATATAGCTGACTGCTTGTATGAAAGGACAAAACTTTATAACAAATAATATATTTATCATATAAGTAATAAGTAATACATAAATATATATATATATATATATTTTTTTTTATTTATAAATTCTAATACAATAATTTTTGTGCTGAGAAGAAAAAAATATATCTTTGAATGGAAAGCATCGTCAATGTGCATTGTGATGCACCAATATATCAAATTGAACCTGAATCAATGACATGAAAATAGTAACCAAACTGAACCGTGAGACACCAGTGTAGGTTTACACCACTATTAACTGTTTACATGCACCCAAATAACTCATTTGGTTCAATCAGATTTGCAGTTCAATTGAAATGTTCGATTAAACAACATTAATGCAAAAACCTTAATCAATCAGATTGGGCTCGATCTGAATTAAACTCGGTTCTTTTAATATCGATTTGGGAGAGGGGATTTATTCCTTTTCTTACCGATCCAACAGCAAAATACCCAGGAACCAGAGGTTTATTTCCATGCTGACAACTTGATTTTTGTATGTTCAAAAGTAATAGAAGGTTATCTACCTTGAGAGTGCGTTCATCAACGGACGTCTGGCTGATGAGGGGATTCTTCCCTGTGTTGTTTGACATCTCCCTCCACTTGTCACACTTTGCCATGCTTGGATCTGATTTTGGTCTGTAAATAACACACAACAATATGATAATTTGACAATTTTTGAAATGCTCAAAAATAAATTGTCTTATAATTAAATATGTAAAAATCTATATATTCGTTTTATATTGTGTTGTTGCAATAAAATAATATTATTAGCCTTTTTTAAATTAATTATACATTACGATATACTATTGATATGTGGTATATTACCATATACCACATATAAATAGCATATAGTAATATACAATTAATTTATTATATAATATTTATATATGGTACAATAATAGACATTTGCACATATAGTACAATGTAATATACATTTTTTCCCGAATTTAAGTTATTGTTATTATTAATATTTGTTTATTTTTTTTAATTATTATTAATATTTTAAAAAACAATGTATTTATTTTGTTCTTTAGTACAATAATAATATCAATATCAAAATGTGACAATAATACACAATTAAATAATAATATTAAAGATTATAATTATTATTATTATTATTATTGTTTATTATATTTTTTCAGTAATTAATGTTTACATTGTGTTATAACAATAATAGAATTTGCACATACAGTACAATGTAATATACATTTTTTTCAGAATTTAAGTTATTATTATTATTATTATTATTATTATTATTATTATTATTATTATTATTATTATTATTATTATTACTATTTAAAAAAAACAATGTATGCATTTTACAATAATAAACAAGTAATAATAATGATAAATAATAATTATTATTATTATCATTATTATTATTAATAATAATAATAATAATAATAATAATAATAATAATAATAATAATGTTATTATTATTATTACTGCTAATCATACAGAAAAATAAAAAAACCATTAAATTTTAATTATTTTTATACATTTCCATAAGTTCGTGTCATTTGTGTAAAAGACACAAAGCATTTGATACTATGAATAATAAATTGCATGTATTATTCAATAAATAAAATATTATTTTGTAATTTATTAACATACATATACATCTCAAAAGACAACATGCACACAGAAATAAACATATATATCTATCCCCACTTCTTGAGGAGGAACAGAAAACAGAGTAAATAAACAACAACAATGCATCTATTATTAACGATCTAAACTTAAATATCCTGTAACTGACTGCCATACACAGATTCATGAGCAATCACTATCATAAATGTCAACAAACTTGTGTTCATCACCTCAGCAACTCATGTAGGTCAGAGATGAGCGATGGCACAGAGGGAAAGAGGGGAAACAAGATGGAAAACAAAAATAGCACGCAGAAAATCTGTACTCAAAGGTGAGAATGAAGGTGAACTGGACACAGCCGGACACAGAGACAGAGTTTGTGTTATAGTCATGTCTGATCAAGGACACGGATTTGAATGCTCGTCTGTTTTTAGAACAACAGGAAGTTGTGATGAGGACCGAGGAAGTAGATGCGGAGGTGCAATCTGGAGATAAGGCTCAACGTTCATTACATGGTCACAACATCCTTGAAAGTGACGTTCTGTGAATGGAGGCTGAAACTCAACATCAACCTCACAGAGAGGCGATTTCTAAGTCTCGCTGAAGAAGGCATGCCGGTTGGCTCAATCTCAGCAGCAGTTTCAGGATGAATGCCCAATTAGAGCACAACATGCTAATGAACTGCACAGTGGGACACACTTCAACACCAGGGACAAATATGCTAACAGAGTTGTCATCTCTTGAAATGGAGAGATAAACAAACTCAACAAATCCTACAGCAAACTTGAAGCCTGTTTCAGAAAGGAGGGTAAGTGAAAACTCAGAGTATGTTAACCCCGAAATGAGAGAGACTGTTTTGTGCTTAAGAACAAGACAATCTTGTTTCTGAAATTCAGAAACTTAGTTACAGTATGACGGTAACTTAGTTTTTAGACCTAAGCCGGTCTGAAGCAGGTTTTCTTTGTTTCATATCACTTTTAAAATCAGAAGAATTCTTCTTCATTTAGATGATGACAGTTTATGCACATCACATATTTAACAAACAAGTTCTTGCTTGGATTTCAAAGATATAAAAATATGTATTGCACATATTCACATATACACAACATATGTTTCAAAAATGTCTGTTTACATATTCATTACAAACCATTAGATTTAGATATGAGTAAATAAATTAACTATATATTTATATAATCTTTCACATTTGGCCATATATCAGATTTCCATTATTAATTGTGCACATTTTGATAACACGAAGACCTAACAGACCAAGATTGCATGTCAAAAAAGTATGGCCAGAGGAGAAATGGTCGTGCTCAACTGAGCCTGGTTTCTCTCAAGGTTTTTTTTACTTCACTTTTGTCAATTAGTGACGTTTTGTTCCTCGCCTCTGTGGCCACTGGCTTACTTGGTTTGGGACTTGTGTAGCTAAGCATCGGTGGATTTGCTCCTCAGTGTTTGGACTTTCAGCAGTGAACATTAAACCGCACTGAACTGCCATTTTCTATCTGCAATTTTCATTTAACCCAGCCTTATATTTAATTAAAGAGATTAAATATTTGTGGTGTATGCTCAATGTGTGTGTGACATTGGATTGGTTAAAAGGAGTGAACCAATTTTGAGTATGGGTAAAACCATACTTGACAAAGCTCACTTTACTTCCCTTTAATGTTTTATGCCTAATTGTTTACTTTTGTGCCAAGTGGTTGTGTAATAAGTGGGATCATGTACATCCAGACAGTTGTTTTAATGCGATCAGTGGCGGTTCTAGCTTAAATGGCACCCTGGGCAAACCAAGCTTATAAATAGTTGCAAGGTTACATCTAGTTAATATAAAAAAGAGACATTAATTATTTACATTCTAAAAAAATTGTTTGTGGTTTTAACCCAACTTTGGATGAAATATGGACAAAACCAAAATTGGTATTATTTAAAATATTTCTATTTATTATGAATAAAATTATTATTAATATTATTATACAATTATTATTCTAAATAAAAAAACAGAAATCAATCCTAAATGTAACTGGAAAACAAGGTAAAGACAAAACTGGTATGATATGCTAATGTCACTTAAGAAATATTTTGCATAGATGTCATGACAATTCTGGGTGACGCGGTGGCGCACTAGGTAGTGCTGTCGCCTCACAGCAAGAAGGTTGCTGGTTCGAGCCTCGGCTGGGTCAGTTGGCATTTCTGTGTGGAGTTTGCATGTTCTCCCCTTGTTCGCATGGGTTTCCTCAGGGTGCTCCGGTTTCCCCCATAAGTCCAAAGACATGCGGTATAGGTGAATTGGGTAAGCTAAATTGTCCAAAGTGTATGTGTGAGAATGAGAATGTATATTTCGCAGTGATGGGTTGCAGCTGGAAGGGCATCTGCTGCGTAAAACATATGCTGGATAAGTTGGTGATTAATTCCGCTGTGGCGACCCCATATTATTAAAAGGACTAAGCCGAAAAGAAAATGAATGAATGAATGATGACAATTCTATAAAACACAAAAAAATATGTTTTATAGAATTCTGTGTTCATCCTAGACCCGACTCATGGCCGATAAATAATGTTATTAAGTCTTACCTCCCAAACTCACCATCCCTCCTTTCTGCTTCATAGCCATGCTTAGTCAAAGTAACAATAATACAATAATGTAATAATAATAACAGTTTAATAATAAATACCAGTTAAATATTATCCCTCATTTAATAAATACTGTAAAATAAATGCTGTAAAAACCTTCATAGTTCCTGTTAACTAATACGTTAACTCATGTTAGACATTATTGTAAAGGGTTAGCTGCAATTTTAAAAAATTTCTGACAAAACATTTTTCTTGTCTATGTTTTTGGCTGTATTATACAGGTTACCTTTCAAGTGAAAATTAAACATTATGGGCCATTCCCAAAAAAACGAGTCTCTGCAATAAAAATATCCCAAGGAATGTTTTTTTTACTGTTCCTCCACTATGTTGCTGTCAAATAAACAGCTGTCCTGCCAACTTGCTTCTGTAAACAAAAGCTTGCAAAGCTTGGCCCGCCACTGATTTCTTCTAATTGGTCCACTGCTTTGAAACTGACATTGGTGTGGAGCACTGCGTGTAAAAGTTTACTCTTTTAACTTGACATTGTGTCATAAAAATGTGGCACTCATCAACTCTGAAAACTGGACTGCCAGTTTCAATTTACTAGAACTTCTACGTTAAGCTGCTTTGACACAATCTACATTGTAAAAGCGCTATAGAAATAAAGATGAATTTAACTGAATTGAATGTGCGAGATGCTGCAAAACATGCAAGATGCAAGTGTAATGGTCATCCATGTCCCACATGTGCCTGTTTACATAGAAAAACAATGCAAAAGTGGCACATTGAAATGGAAAAAATGAAAAGACTTACAGGAATCTGACCGGACAGTCTTCTCTGGCCATCCACTGCCATTTGATTGTGACAGGGCTGGATCCTCCACTAGCGGTGCAGGTCAGTGTAGGGCTACTGCCGTACATGTGGACATCACGATCCAATGGGACATCCTTCTCAAAGATCTTGGGTAGAACTGAACATACAAACGCACAAGTTAATAAAGTCTGAATCAAGAGAAGAGAGAGGGAGACGGAATGAGAAAAGACAAAAGACTTAAGAAAAGAAGTGAAGAGATTAATTGATGGCAATACAAAAAAGTGGGGACAAAGACAATAAAATACGAGACAGAAAGACAGGTGGCGAGAACAGAAGACATGAGAAAAGAAACAAGAGATCAAAGATGAAACAAGATGAGTCCAACTGAGAAAAGGCAAGAATAGATGAGACGAGATGAGAAGACAAGTGGTGACAAGACGAAAGACAATACAAAAAATAAAAAAATGACACAAGAAATGACAAGGGAAGAGATGAGACAAGAAACGAGATCAGATCAGATGAAACTGCAAAAGATGTCTCAATAAGAGAAATTGAGCCAAGACAACAAAGCAAGAGGCAAGAAGGCAAAAGAAGAAGACATGAGACAAGACCAAAAGCAATTAGATGATACGAGAATGGATAAGAAGGCAAGAGACAAGCAGACAAGATGAGATAGAGGTGTGAACCTATACTGGTCTCACGGTTCGATTCGGTTCGGTTACGATTATCATGCCATAGATTCGGTTCAATTCGATATTTCGGTGCATCACGGTGCATTGACAATGCTTTCCATTCACAGTATTGTATTTTGGGGGTGGCTATAACAAGCTGTCTGTATAAACACACACAAACACATATGGACACACAGCACCACACTGTCTCTCATTCACACACATACACAAACATAGACAGCACCAAACAAACACACACACACACACACACACACACATGCGCTTGATTGCTCGCTCGCTCGGGAGCGCTATTGTGAGACCACCCACTCCTGTTAAAATTACACCGAAAATTACACAAGTTACTGACCGCTGCCATGCTTTATTCGGAAATGTATTCCCGCGCCGCATGAAATCTGGTCGAGTCCCGCGACAATGCACAGGTACAGCCGCGGGAATGCATACAGCCGAGAGGTAAAGAGAGGTTAGAAGAGTCATGCCAGCAGCCGAGAGGAAAAGTCACACCAGCAGGTGAAATGGGCCACAGTGAGAGAGAGAGAAATTAGTACTTTCATTCCCTCAATCGCAGAGAAATAGGGGCTTCTGCTGTAAGTGCCAGTTAAAGACTTTCCAGAAAACTCACACACAGTGAAATTTTTAAGTAGTTGGCACCTGTAGTGTTGTAAATACCGCGCTCGCCTCCCTCGCGGCAGAGGGCATATGAGAAAAATGACGTCAGTACATAATAACCGGTTATGATTATTACTGAACCGATACCGAATTGTCCACGTCTGCATCGCGGTGCACCAAAGAAACAATTAATTTTGACACCCCTAATATGAGATAAGCGACTAATTGAGACAACAAGAGGAGAGTTGAGGATACAAGAGAGAAGACGACAAGAGGGGAAATTGAAAGAAGCTAAGACACGACGAGACAAGAAATGAGTTGGAGATGACAAGACATATAAGAGATAAGAAGACAAAATGACAAGACAGGAAAATGTGAGACAAGAAGAGTAATGACAAGAAGGCAAGATATGAGATGAGATGACAGTAGAGGAGATGAGAGGAGATGAGATAAGAGAAGATGAGATGACAGGAGAGGAGTGGAGATGAGAGAAGACGAGAGAAGATGAGAGGATAGAACAGAAAAGGAGACAAGAAAAGGTGAGATTAGAGGATAGGAGAGGAGATGAGAGAAGATGATATGAGAGGATAGAGGAAGAGAGGATATGAGAGGAGAGGATATGAGAGAAGATGAGAGGATAGGAGAAAAGATGAGGTGAGTGGTGAGGAGATGAGAGGATAGGATAGGAGATGAGAGGAAATGAGCGAAGATGAGAGGATGGGACAGAAGAGGAGATGGGATAAGAGGGGAGGAGGTGAGAGGAGGGGAGATGGGAGAAGATGAGATGAGAGGATATGAGAGGTGAGAAGATGAGAGGATAGGAGAGGAGAGAAGATGAGATGTGAGGACAGAAGATGAGAGGATAGGAGAGGAGATGAGAGAAGATGAGAGAATAGGAGAGGAGATGAGAAAAGAGGATTTGAGAAGAGATGAGATGAGAAGATAGGATAGGAGATGAGAGAAGGTGAGATGTGAGGAGAGGAGAGAAGATGAGAGGACAGGAGAGTATAGGAGAGGATGAGATGAGATGAGATGAGATGAGATGAAGAGAGGATAGGATAGGTTAGGATAGGATAGGATAGAATCAGATAAGATAAGATAAGATAAGATAAGATAAGATAAGATAAGATAAGATAAGATAAGATAAGATAAGATAAGATAAGATAAGATAAGATAAGATAAGATAAGATAAGATGAGGAGAGGAGAGGAGAGGAGAGAAGTGGATAGGATTGGATTGGATAGAAAATGAGATGAGATGAGATGAGATGAGATGAGATGAGATGAGATGAGATGAGATGAGATGAGATGAGATGAGATGAGATGAGATGAGATGAGATGAGGACAGCAGTGGAGATGAGACTAGAGGAAATGAGAGAGGAGAAGAGAAGAGAAGAGAAGAGAAGAGAAGAGAAGAGAAGAGAAGAGAAGAGAAGAGAAGAGAAGAGAAGAGAAGAGAAGAGAAGAGAAGAGAAGAGAAGAGAAGAGAATACGAGATAACAGTAGAGGAGGAGAGAAGAGGAGATGAGAGAAGATGAGATGAGAGAGGATGAGACAACAAGAGAAGACAAAACAGGACAAGAGAAACAAGAACAAAAGCAAGGTAAGAGAATACAAGACAAGGTAAATTAAGACAAGAGAACATAATAGATTCACTACCATTAACCACGAGCTGAAATGTTCTTCTCTGCTCTTCTTTGGTAATCTTATTTGTCATGACAACAGTGTA
The DNA here is from genome assembly GCF_903798145.1 of Danio aesculapii. NCBI lineage: Eukaryota > Metazoa > Chordata > Actinopteri > Cypriniformes > Danionidae > Danio > Danio aesculapii. The sequence goes on along the minus strand of NC_079454.1, from coordinate 23,297,360 downwards.
ATTCCCAGCATCTTTCTCTGTTACACCATATATAGTGAGATGGACTCCTCTGTAGAACTTCATCCTGTACTCATCCCTCAAGACGATCAGCTGATCATTCTTATACCTGAAAAGGTGATAAAACATTAATAAAAGTAAGTACGTCTGACTTCGACAGACAAACCTTATCTATTTATAATAATATAATATAATATAATATAATATAATATAATATAATATAATATAATATAATATAATATAATATAATATAATATAATATAATATAATATAATATAATATAAAATAACATAACATAACATAACATAACATAACATAACATAACATAATACAATATAATATAATATAATATAATATAATAATTGTCACAACTTATCACTTACCATTTTACAGTGGGCTCTGGATAAGCGTAATATTTAACAAGCATTTTTGCCTCTGCATCGCCAGCCTTTGCTTCCACAGTCTGCCACAATTGATCACTGAGTGCTATAAATGGCTTTTCTGAAATATATCAATCAGTTTGTCAGCGATGTTAACACATCGTATGTCATTGCTAAATTGAGGTTATTCTAAAAGTGCATACCATAGACAATGAGGGATGCTTGGGCAATCTTCTGCATCTGACCACTAGAAGCGGTACAGATATACTCTCCAGTGTCATTTAAAGTCACATTCTCCACAGTGAGGGTATTGGACAGCTCCAATGAGTTCCACAGTTTTTTCTTGTAGGACCTGGTCTTGTAGCGTGAGGTCGACATTGAGCCGTTGACACTTCTCTGCAGGAGGAGAGAAATTATTTGCGTTGTTTATGGAATCGCAGTCCAATCAACTCAGATGAACTGGATTGGAGTTATTAAACTAAGATTAAAACTGAAGTCTCTCCATTCGAATACAGATGTGTGGGGTTTGCTGAAAAATTTACAAGCAAGATGATCGGTTTGCTTTTGTCTAGCCAAGAAATTTGGTTTGTAGTTTGTTTATCAACTGGCCATACAGTGATGTTCAGATTTCATGTTCACTCTGCATTTCATATTTATATTTCATTTATAGCATTAAATTCAATCTTCAGGAACAATTACAATACACACACCACAGCTTGTGTTTTTAAAAGTTAGGTAGCGGCTTTATACTGTGTGGCAATCAATACAAAGCAATCAATGCAAAGCACACTCCAACTTTACATAATAAAAATCAAATTAAATTAAATTAAATTAAACTAGAAAACACATACATTTAATGACCATTATTTTTTACAACATTACTGATTTTAATCTATTACTTGATTGATACTGTCTACATCTGCACTCAAGACTTAAAACTCAAAACACATGCAGTTAAAGACAAAATTTTTAGCCCTCCTGTGAAATGTTAATTATTTTTCAAATTATTTATTTTAGTTTGGTTGAAAAAGTAATATAATATATATAATATATATTTATAGGCTAAGATCAAAAGGTTATTAGCACCCTCAAGAAATTATTTTCCTTCTGATCGGCCACAGACCAAAACACCCTTTGTCCAATGACTTGTCTAAGTAACCAAACTTGCCTAGTTAACCTAATTAACCTAAGCTGAATATTAGTATCATGCAAAAAAAGTAATATATTAGGCTCTGTATTTTAACGATCTAGGTGCAAAGTCTAAAGCGCATGGTGCAAAAGCATTAAGGGCATGTCCGAATCCACTTTTGACATTTTAAGGACAGAAAAATACGCTCTGCACCCACGCGCATGGTCTAACAGGGTTGTTCTTATTCTCTTAATGAGTTATGGGTGTGTTTTGAATATAATGTGAATTAAACCAATCTCCCATCTGAGTCTCTTCTGAGTCTCATCTCCCATTCCCTTCAAGAGTTGGTTGCATTGCGCCATGGCATTTGCTATTTACATGGTGGACTTTGTAATTGGAAAAACTGAACACTTCACTAGCAAGAAAACAGTTAAACAGACCATCTGCAGCGCAATAATAAAGAACGAGCCTCCTTTACCCGGCCTCTTTACTTTCTCTTTACTTTAATTTTACTCTTTACTTTAGTCCTTTACATTGTAGATAAGGACTAAAGACATCCATTAGCCTACATATTTATTTTGTTTGTTAAGGACAAAGATTTGTTTCAAAACTGTTTCTAAATTCAGCTCTAATTTCCAGTAAATGAATAAATGAACAATAATAAGTTTGGTCAAAAAACTGACTTATATCCAAACACACGTCCTATTGTTATGCCCCATATGGTGATGCATACGTCTCCAAAACCCGACAGGTGGACAAATCTAAACTTGTTTTATACAAAGCAAATATAAATATGCATATAATAAATAATACTGCTAATAATAATAACATTATACAAATTGTCAGGAATAAACTGAAAAAAGACCCCTCATATAAAGGCGCCATGGAGGTAGTTGTTTTTAAATTTATGTAGAAAATAATAATTTTTGTAACATTTTATTCCACAATTTTTTATATATATATATATATATATATATATATATATATATATATATATATATATATATATATATATATATATATATATATATATATATATATATATATGTGTGTGTGTGTGTATTGTTGTACATCCTGTGTGTATTAAGCAATGTGTAAGCATTTGGACCCACACAGGTGCATAACTAACATGCTCTGCACTGGACTTTAGACCAGCTTTAAGTTGGTTAATGGTGTGGTCTATTTTAGTTTCTCAAAACAGACCAGCACACCCATGAGTCAACAAAGTGGGTAAATGGATTTACTGTTTAAACAACGTGGTGCAAAACATGAAAATTATGGTTGTGTTGGTCTGAAAATAGCAACAAATCACGCCAAACATGTCTTGCGCCTTACTGCGCCAGGTGTATGATAGGGCCCATTGTGTGTACTGTCATCATGTCAAAGACAGAATAAAACAGTTAGTAGAAATCAGTTATTAAAACTGTTGTGTTTAAAAATGCATTGGAAAAAAAATATTCACCTCAATAAATGGCACAATTTTATCTTCAACTTTATCTACTAATGTCAAGCAGAGAACTGATTTGTTCAAAAACTGCATGTGCATCTTAGACACAAGCAGTCACACACCTGCAATCAAAAAATTGAAGCAGGCTACTTTTGTTTAGACGGTTTCTGGCTGTTTTTCCACCGCCGGACATTGCAAACTTACAGCACATAGGGAACAGGAAGGAGACGAATGAAAAAGAGCTGGTCTTTTTTTGCTGTTGAGGTAATCACGATTGTGACAAATGTCACCAATGGCAGGTAAAAATGACTGAACTCTGGGCATTTCTCTCCGTTACTGACCTTCTCATGAGGGAAGGTCCACTGAAAGTCGATTCCCACATTGAGCTCTGTGTGCGCGGTGCAGTTGAGCATGAGCCTCTCTCCGACCGTCAGCCTCTCATGCGGCGGACTCAGGGTGAGGTCATGGATCTTGTATCCTGCGGAAGAGGGAAGGGGTGTGAGAGACGTGCCGGGTGGAGCATTGTTCTCTTGAGACCCAGGCAGCTGATCTCACAACGCAATGTTCTCAGTCTCAACAAAACATTCTGAAACAAGCAAGTCTCCTCAAAAACAAAAGCTTTATCGGTTTCTGACATGCTTGCAAAGCTGAAATAATCAATGCATACTGTGTGGCAGATGCTTACACGACCATCAAAAAGTTTGAGATCAGTAGGACTTTTCAATGTTTCTTCAAGAAGTCTTGGTGACACTTTATTTTGATGGTCTTTATTTTGAGTATTATTAGACTGTCTGCTTAATATCTGTTGATACTGCTCCTTCAACAGACATTTAACTGACTATAAGAAACTTTGTAAGTACATGTCAACTAACCCTAACCCCAAACAGTCTACTTATAATCTAATGAGAATTAGTTGGCATGTAGATGCAATGTAACTTAAATTCAACAAATCGACCATCAAAATAAAGTGTGACCGAAGTCTCGTTAAAAATAATATTAAAGTAGTAATATTGTTAAATATTATTTCAATTTAAAACAACTGTGTTCTATTTTGATTTATTTTATAAGGTAGATTATTATTGTGGTTCAAAGTAGAATTTTTAAGTTTCAACACTGCAGTATTCATGATGCATGTGATCTTTAAGAAAAATTTACGTTTGTGCTGCTTTTTGTTGAATCATGAAATGACACATTTTATAAAATTTGCATAAAAAAAATCACTCTATATATAACTAATGTGACAGTAAAAACATTTAGAATTTGACATTTGACAAATTATGGTATTTCAATATATTATTTATTGCTTTTTTTTAAAACTTCCATTCATACTGAATCCTGAGAAGAAGACTGTGAAGTGGTTCCCACAAAATGCGAAGCAGAAAAATATATTTTTAATCCTGATAGTATGAAAGTTACGATTAAGTAACATTGACTACATTTACATGGACATCAGTAATCAAATTATTTGCCTTAATCTTTATAAGACAATAATATGAATAAGGTGTTTACATGAGTTGCTTTTTGATTGTTCCTTTCATAATCCCATTTTTAAGGTGGCCGAGAAAGCTTAACGCACTGCAATTATGAAAGCACATGCAATTACAAAAAACACCAGCAAATAACAAAACCACACATGTTGCAAATTGGTCACAACACAAACAACTGAAGAAACGTGTAACAAATTGGTCACAACACAAACAACTGAAGAAACGGGCAACAAATTGGTCACAATACGAACAACTGAAGAAACACGCAACAAATTGGTCACAACACAAACAACTGAAGAAACACGCAGCAAATTGGTCACAACACAAACAACTTAAGAAACACGCAACAAATTGGTCATAACACGAACAACTGAAGAAACGCGCAACAAATTGGTTACAACACAAACAATTGAAGAAACACGCAGCAAACTGGTCACAACACAAACAACTGAAGAAACACGCAGCAAATTGGTCACAACACGAACAACTGAAGAAACGCGCAACAAATTGGTCACAACACAAACAACTGAAGAAACACGCAGCAAATTGGTCACAACACAAACAACTTAAGAAACACGCAACAAATTGGTCATAACACGAACAACTGAAGAAACGCGCAACAAATTGGTCACAACACAAACAACTGAAGAAACACGCAGCAAATTGGTCACAACACAAACAACTGAAGAAACGTGCAATAAATTGGTCACAACACAAACAACTGAAGAAACGCGCAACAAATTGGTCACAACACAAACAACTTAAGAAACACGCAACAAATTGGTCATAACACGAACAACTGAAGAAACGCGCAACAAATTGGTCACAACACAAACAACTGAAGAAACACGCAGCAAATTGGTCACAACACAAACAACTTAAGAAACACGCAACAAATTGGTCATAACACGAACAACTGAAGAAACGCGCAACAAATTGGTCACAACACAAACAACTTAAGAAACACGCAACAAATTGGTCATAACACGAACAACTGAAGAAACGCGCAACAAATTGGTCACAACACAAACAACTGAAGAAACACGCAGCAAATTGGTCACAACACAAACAACTTAAGAAACACGCAACAAATTGGTCATAACACGAACAACTGAAGAAACGCGCAACAAATTGGTCACAACACAAACAACTGAAGAAACGCACTGCAAATTGGTCACAACACTTGCAAATGTATGTAACACAACGGAAATGTTTCTAGGGTACCCAAAAACATGATGGACCCTGCTGAGATATGGATGTGTTATTATGCCATGACTGTTGCTCAGCGAAGTGATTGGTGGTCTTTAAAGGGTGAGTTGTTTTTCGCTTATTTTAACATCCTGATTACACGACATAATAAACCCATAATAACACATATCTATGATATCGTGTTAAGCTCTCTCGGCAACCGTACATTTGACATGTTATAGCACATAATTCGATTAACATCATTGCATCATCACGCTATCCACATTTACTTCGGAGTTTCGTGTAATTTGGGGTGTTTTATTTTAATTTGTCGACTTTAACTGCAGTTTGGCACTTTCACTTTCATTCAGGAACATTTCATGAATGTCCCCCATGACAAACGAGATATTGGATGCGAGTATGAACTGCTGGAAGAGTGTAGTTTTAATGGAAGTTGATACAGCATGCCTGTATGTGGAAAAAAAACTCTGCATTTCCTAATACAGCTGTCTGTGATCCTTCACTGACTCGGTAGGTGCAGAGAATAGTGTTAAACAATAGTGTGATTATAGACCATCCTGTTGTAAAACGCGGTGAAAATCTTACACAAAGGTAATAGTTTGATTAAGGTGTTTACATGTCTGTACTGCACTTCAATAAAGGGATATAAATCGGCATACTCCACATCTTAATTCGATCTTAATTAGATAAAATTAAGAATAAATCACTTTTTACATGGTAGACTCTTAATCAGAGTATTGTCTTAATCGTATTAAAAATGGATTATTAGTGTTCATGTAAACACACTCAATGATAATTGATCATATAGAGCACCAAGTCAGCTAATTAGAATAATTTCTGAAAGAACACGTGACACAATTAAGACTGTAGTAATAATACTGAAACTTCAGCTTTGCATCAAAAGAATAAATAAAATCTTAAATATTTAGAGAGAACATATCATTTCAGTATTAAACATAATATTTCACAATGGTCACGGTTTTATTGTATTTTTGTTCAAATAAATGCAGTCCAAGTGAGCAGACAAGACATGTTCCAAACATTAAAAAATATCTCAATGACGGTAGTGTAAATGTTCTTATTTTCTGACCATTAAACTTCTTCCTGCACCGTTCACCTACACAAATAAACTATCTGTCTTGTTTTCTTACCAACAACAGCCACAATGTAAGGTGAAGACTGAAAGGTCTCGTTTCGAATACTGGTTTGGCAGTAGACGACTCCAGCATAGCTGACCACACGACTGGGCAGGATGAAGCCCCTCCTGCTATCCCAGATCACCTCTTTCCCATCAGTGGGCAGTTCTTTTACTGGATACTTCTGTCAAAGACAATCACCAGAAACATACTTTTCACTTCATTTCAATACCAAAAGACAGGAATCTTGATGAGTAAACAGTAAAATATTTCATATTGATTTATATCTTATGTTATGAACTGGACAGAATACAGAGTCAGAAATAGCTCAAACAGAAAGTTTATTAATTGGCAACAAAGGCAGCTGCCATTCGACGTTCATCTGTGATGAACGCTCGCTGGATTTACGGCCACAAAAAGCTTCTCCCTCTTGACCCGTGCCAAGGGGTTAACAAAAATAAGTTACTTGAAACAAAATGAACGTTAACTGAAACAATGTCTCTGTATAGAAACATTTAGCAAAAAAAATAAAACACATAGAATAATAATTATAACATTTTCTGCATTTAAAATAAAAGTAAATACATAAATAATTGCATTAGCTTCTCAAGGACACTAAAATAAATCAAATATTTCTCTCTAAAAAACCTATTAAATGTATTTTAACATAATAAATCTTAAATTAATTTAGAGTAAAGCTGAATTTGCAAGCTATCACTTTTTTACAATGTGGAGCACGAGAATATGTGTGTGCGTATAGAAAAACTCACTGTGTAAAGTGTAACGTTCAGGTCTTCCACAGACACCAGACAGGGAATGACCACCTGTTCTCCCTCTCGAATGAACACCACATCATAATCTTGAGCAATTCGGACAAATGGTGTACGGTAATCTAAAAAAAACAAAAACAGACATGTTGTTTATACATTTATTATGGGTCTGGGATAATTATTATCAACAATTGCCATTTTGCAAGTTGGCAATTGTTAACTAAAGATCTAAATAAGAAATAAAACATATTTTATGTTATAATAATGCGACATGGTGGCTCAGTGGTTAGCACTGTTGCCTCACAGCAACAAGAAGTTTGCTGGTTTGAGTCCCGACTGGGTCAGTTGGCATGTCTGTGTGGAGTTTGCATGTTCTCCCCATACTGGCATGAGTTTCCTCCGGGTGTTCTGGTTTAGCCCACAGTCCAAAGGCATGCGCTACAGGTGAATTGGGTAAACAAAATTGGCCATAGTGTGAGAGTGTATGGATGTTTCCCAGTACTGGGTTGCAGCTGGAAGGGCATTCGCTGTGTAAAAAATATACTGGAATAGTTGGCGTTTCATTCCGCTGTGGTGACCCCTGATTATTAAGGAATTATTAGGGAAAGGGAGCCAAAAGAAAATGAATGAATGAATGTTAAAATAATAAGTAACATAATAGGTAACATCACACAAGTAGGAGTTATGTTCTCCTAAGACCATGCACCTGCTTCAGAGCATGATCCCAAAAATGTGATATTGATGTCATGGAAAAGTTCCTAAACAACAGGTTAATAATGAGTTAGACGCAATATTGTTTGTTTCTTTGATTTAAAAAGCCTAATTAGAACATGTCCACGTCTCAGAGAAACACTGCAATGTTTCAATGCTGAATGAATCTGTTTTTTAGTCAGTGATTCAGTGATCCATTCATGCAGTCACTTCCTTTTTGTTTCTAAATGAATTCGCTGTTTTGAGTGAATCGTTTAAATGAAAGAATCGCCCATCACCACCTACTGGCTGTTTCAGTGTCAGGCTTTCTTATTCGCGACACACTTAGAAAAATACACTCAAAAAGTTTTTGAGGGGGGACAGCTGAATTATTTTATGTTCAATCCACCTTTGTAAATTTCCAACTTTGTAAAAACGACTACTAAGAGAACTTAATTCCTTCCTTTTGTCCCAACACGAATTCATTGTGGAACACTGCATTTTTTACAGTGTACTCTTTAACTATTGCTGTTATTGTTTGTATCCCTACAATGCATGCAAGCTACCTTGATGTCAAAACTACATAAAATTTATAAAAACCAACAAACACAATCACATCAAAAATAGCTTTTTAATGCCAATGTTAGATGTCAATTTAAAGTCATTTTGACACAAAAGTAATCAATTGACTCCAAATCAATTTACATTTTTGACAAGTTTTTGATGTCGTTTTGACATCTACGTGCATGCTGGGATGGTAACAATAAATCGGTCATGTTTTTGTTGCACTAGTTTAACCATGGTATTTATAAAACTACACGTTTACACTTATTCTTTACTACAATTTTACTGCAATAATACAATAGTTAATTTTCATAAGAAAATAAATACTGTGTGTGCACCCCTAAACAGTGTTGAGGACAGTTAATATAGAATGTAATGCATTACAATATTGAGTTACTCCACCAAAAAAGTAACTAGTTGCGTTACTTAGTTACTTTTTATAGTAAGTAATGCGTTACGTTACTTTTGAGTTACTTTTGCATTACTTTTAATTACCTGGCTGAAGCTTGATCTCTTCCAGAACATGTTTTTTTCTGGAATATAGATATATACAGTATAACCTACACCTTCATTTACCATTAAAAAACACATCAAAAAATAATATTTTAGGATAATGTTATCTGAGAACTTCCTAACCCCAGAGCTCTAAATGCTGTATATACAGATTATTGAAAGTTTGAAGCAATGCGCTTGCTACTTTTGTACTATTTGTCTTAAGTAAAATCACTGTTCATTGAGACAGATAATAAACACATTCTCTCATTGACTGCATGATTCATTGTGACTACTGTAATTTTAGTTTTGCAGTTTATTTTTTAAAAGCTAATTAATCAAACTAAAAAGTAACTTGCGTTAGATTCTCAAAAAAGTAACTCAAATATTGTTACTTATTTTTTTAAGTAATGCGTTACTTTACTTCTTACTTGGAAAGTAATATTATTTATTAGGTAACTCGCGTAACTTGGGGAAAGTTCACCCAAAAATAAGCATTTCCTCATCCTTTACTCCCACTCGAGTGGTTCAAAACTTTTACGAATTTTTTTCATCACACAAAACAAGACATTAAAATGTTGGAAAAAAGCAGCCACTGATAACCATAGTACTGCACAAAACTTACTATGTTTTTTTTTCTTTAGGTGTAACAGAAGAAAGAAACCTAAACCGGTTTTATAAAATGCCTTTAAGCTTGTATAAGGGACATGACACCTCTTATATACAACAAATTTACCAGTCCGGATCCACAGGTACAAAATGGAATGCAGGTTTACACAACCACGTTTAAAACTCAAAACAAGCCATTTCCTAATTTTTGTCTGTCTGGACAAGGGAGGAGTTTACAGCTATTATGGCTGAAATGGGAAGTAAAATGTAGTGGTAAAGGGGGTATGAAGGATGAAGAGGTCAAAGAGTTATCCTGAAGGACAACAAAGGAAGTGTGACATTTTTTGTACATTCCAACTCTCTTTCCCCACTTTCTTTGTGAGAGAAATTGGGAGTATTTTCGAAAATTGTCTAAAAACTTATCTGACATGAAAATGATACCTTGTATGAAGACATATACAGCTACAGAAGTCTTCCCATCCTCTTTTGGCAGGCTATTATAGTAGCAGCAGTATTCGCCCGTCTCATTGGCTACAGCTTTGGAAAGTGTCAGAGTGCTGCAGAAGAGTCCATCGCCACTACAGTCGGATATAGTGAGCCGGGTTTCAGAGCTGGTCCGGTTGTGAGGAGTGGACCACTCCAGAATTTGACGACCCCTGAGAAACAAATTAAAAAAAGACCATTAGAAGAAAAAATGTATAATATTCATGCAAACATTACATTGTTTACTATATGTTATTATTGTAAATCAAACAAAGCAATAAACAAAATCAGCATCCCTGTTTCAGAATATGAGACAAAGTAACTATGTCATAATAAGGATTAAACAACTGTTGGAAAGCTTACCTGCATGTGATTTCCAGTGTGTCTGAAGCATTGATTTTGATAGTCTTCTCAGTGATGTTCAAGGTTGGAGGATCAGGTACAAACCTGAGCTCTATCGCTGCAAGAATAAAACACATCCAAGATTAATGAAAAGCTGCTAAAATTCACACAATTTCTTACATGAAATAATTTAAACAATTACTACGTGGTCTAACTGAGGACTTTATTGATTATGATATTTATAAAGTCTAGGCCAGTTCACACCAGTTATTGTAAATTCAAAAGAACATCACATTCATAATGATAACAGAGGAACGATCTTGGTGTTTTTACTTTCATGACACATTCCATCTGAAGAATTTGACATTTGGAGTTTATCTTTCTTTAAATAGCACTGCAAGAACATGTATGGGGACAAATGCAAAAATGCAGCATGTGCTGTGTTTGCAAAAACAGATGACTCCATTTTCTAGTCATTTTCAGAAGTGAAGTTTATTTATAAACTAATTTCAAGAGGATCACGTGCTTATGATTGACCACAGCCGGTCCTGCATTAGCTAATGCATGATTCACCAATCAGATGATTCCTAACTCACTATAAATAACCAGAGTGTCTTACCTTAGGCATCTTAATATTAAAGAATCCCCCTACCACCTCTTTTCTTGCCCTTTTCCTTGTCAGGGCAGCATGGCGGCCCAGTGGTTAGCACTGTTGCCTCACAGCACGAATATCTCTGGTCCAGGTCTTTACCTGGCCAGTTGACATTTCTGTGCAGAGTTTACATGTTCTCCCTGTGCTCCCATGGGTTTCCCCTGGGTTCTCCAGTTTCCTCCCACCCTCCAAAAACATGTGACATAGATAAATTGACTAAACCAAATCGGCACCATAGATGATCTCTTAATCAGCTGTACATCTTGATAGCAATCATAATCCACCATTTGCCTTAACAAGCAGGGAAGTTCTCGAGATCTACCTAAGCTCAAACTCCCCTCTTGCCCTGCAAACATGAGGGAGCCCTGGCCTCGAGGAACTTATGAGCTCAGGGCTCTCTCCCGGGACAGCATGCCAAATGAGCTTTATTATCAATCATCAGCTAAGTGTGAACTCTTGAAACCATGTTATGTTGTTCATCGAAGAGTACAATTGCAAAAGAAAATGATGGAAGTTGTTAAAATGCACATATTAGTTGTTTCTAAAAATCATGTTTCTTTATATCAAGTATTGATATAAAGTACTGCAAAAACCTCTAAAATCGTGGTTTTCTGCTTTTGCAAATGAAGACACTGCAAGTACACATACTGTAGATACCACATTTGAACACTATACAAACACATTACAACATTGGCCATCTCGGTCAGCATGTAATCATTCAGAGAAAAAAGTAATAAGCCTCCATAGATGGCACAACATTTCTATATTTGTAAAAAATAAACACTTTTAAAATTAAACGATCACAAACTGAAAAATCTCAATTCTCTTGATCTTTTGATATTTAAGAGGTTATTATACTATGAAAGCATCCTATAAGTTTCAGAACTACAATTTTTTTTTTGTTTTAAAAAAGCTTATATTGTAGCCAGTCTGCTAAAACAACAGCTTGAAAATGAATCTCTTTATTACCTAATACTGTGTCTAAACTCCCAACTCCATAGAAGAAATTAATCAACTGCTTCTTCTGTTTAGCTCCATCCACAGATTCACACTGCACATGGTAAATAATGAAGGGCAAACTCAGGTCTACACAAACCAAATTATAAAGAAGCTCTAACAAAACAAAAAAAAAAAAAAGGAGAAAAATACGTATTTGCACATTCTGATATCTGTATTTGGAAAAAGTGGATCTTTGAAAACAAAGATCAACACAGTGTTAAACTTTTCATTTGTTCACTTCATTTTGAAGTAGATTTTTGACCAACAAGGCACAATTTGACATCACAATTTGACATTGGATTTTCACTAAAACGCTATGATGTGCTGTTAAGTGTAAATTAACATTTCTATCACGTTCACTATTGCTCTGTCTGTGTTTGATATGAACTCCATATTTATGGACTATTAACCTAAATCACAGAATTGTTCATCTGTAAAGGATTATTGAACAATAACAACTTGATAAATCGGTAACACTTAACAATAAGGTTGAATTAATGTGAGTTAATGCATTTACTAATATGAACAAACAATGAACAATACATTTATTACAGTATATGTTCATGTTAATCAACATTAGTTAACGAAAATATAAGTATTCATTGTTAATTCATGTAACCTATGATGCATCATACTTTATGGTAACGTTCGTTACTAGTTTATATTCGTATATACAAGCCTCATTATAAATCTATTTTGTTATCTGAATAAGTCTTCATTGTGTTTAAAATCTTTATTACTACTAGTACAAATAAATTATTTAGTCTGGATGAGTGTTTTTTAATTATGTTAGTTTTGGGGGGATTAAAAGTACATAAATATTATGCAATAAATCATATTAAAAAAACAAATGTTACCAGATTCCTGCTGTTTATGTTTAACAAACTTAAAAAGCCATATAAATTTGAATGTAGAAAAAACATCCCAATATTTCACATTACAACTAAACACTGGAAAGGAGAATCACCATCCTCTTAGTAATAAACCACTGAGAATATGGCTGTTGTATATATCAAATTAACATCAAGACTAAATAAAGTTAAAATGGTACAATATCCACATTTTACGAGCATCTTCATATAACTACTTACAACATGCTTAATATTAATCCCACAATAATTCATTTTAATCCTTAACTTTACCTTATCTCCAACTCAATCTTAAAGCTGACCCTACTCCGTTTTTTTAACACACTACCTGCAGTGAAAAACCTGGACTTGTACAACGTGCACTTGTAAACACACATAAAAAGCCTTTCTGACAGCTTTAGCTCAAGCCCACGGATCCTTGATCAACAAATCATGCTTAGAAAAAGGTATCCACTGCTAAACGACAAACATTTAAACGAAACACTGCGTGTGTCTTTGTAAAAGCATGGATTAACATAGACTAGTTGCACCATGAATGTCAATCCATATAGCCAAACCTGGTTTTACACTGGAAACAAGAGTTGTGAGCATGGCACAATGCCCACGATGTGGGACTCTGGGACATTTTTCCACTGCAAAAACAGAACAGAGGCTTGGATGTGTCAAAACAGGAAACAGGGGCAGATGGGCCGGGGCCAGGCTAAATGGCCCCGTGCTCCAAAACCTGAGATGGGATTCCTCAGGACTGGTAACACACATACACTCGTGCTAACACAGGCATTCCACTGAGACTAACTTATTCAGCTGTTTGTTTTAACATTGAAATTGCCAGGCACTGAAAGCATTTGAAACAACAATGGTGGTGAAGGCTTGATTGTATCTGATGAATAAGAGAGAAGTGAGGGAAATACAAGATAAGGGCAAGAAAGAATAAGAGGTGTTATTTTTAACTCTTCTAAAAGCAAAAATGCTTTGCTGGGTCACATTTGAAATGATGAAATAGTGTGATGAAACTGATTGGAAAAGAAAGAAGTATTTTGTTTGTAAATACCATGATGAAAATCAATCAATAAAAACATTTTTTGGGGAGTTTTATATTGGAACAATATCATATTCTTATCACTTTATACTCTATACATTTTTACTAAAGAAAAAAAAACATATTAGGCTTTTAAACTTTGTTTATAAATTTGCAGTAAGATCTGGTTGCTAAATACAATATCTAAATTTAAAGTTGTATAGTTAATATTATTTGCTGAACATGAGCTGACAATAATTTTATTATTATTAACAAACTTTTATACATATGCTCATTGTTAGCTAATGTAATACATTAACCATAATTAAACCGATTAAATTATCTGAAATTACATGATTTATACATAACTTCTCTAAGTTGACTTCTAACTGCAACAAGTAACAAACAAACAAACAAACAAACACAAAATGTAGTTTGTAAAAAGATTAAATCTACAAATTGTAAAGTAATTTAGCCTAGGTTTTTTCTGTTTAGGCTGCCGTAATTTACCTTGGTTAAGTTTCCTCCCTAAATTAAAAGGTAATTCAATATAGGCTACATTTTATACAAAATGAGATGAAAAGGTGAGTAAAAATTAAAGTCACGGTAATTTTAATCCAATAACAGGTGTTATCACACGTTATTATTTTAATTCGCTTTTTCGCGAGATGAAAATGTAGTCAAATGATTGGTCACCATCAATTAATGACCAATTAACAAGGATAAAGTTAACTAAAACGAGTTGAGTGTTTATATAAAGTATATTGAGATGTTTATGTCATACCTATAGCCAAGTTGACGGTGAAGATGATGTCGAGGAGTAAAAGCGCGTAAGATGTCTTTGCCATCGCCCGACAGAAGTGCTGGACCGACCAGACATGAAACCACAACTCAGAAACTCCTCATAACGAATACAGGACACAGTTGTTCTCTATAAGATGCCTCTTCGAAATCCTTAACCCCCTGAAGAACGAATGAAAACAGACTCTATAAAGGACAAAACTCCTTGCCGTAAGAAATTGTGACCTGTTGCGCGCTCACTGCTGGACTCGTGCACTGGCCGGACGCGTGACTGAAGTGCGCTGATGGAGAGGAAGAGGAGGGAGGAGCGCAACTAACTTACTAATCAAACCCATTATCGTTCACTTAATGCATAGAGAGGTCAAAAGTCAGAGGAATATAGACTTCCAGGACTTACCGGAACAGGCAAAGTCGCTTTAACAGAAATCAATGAGGATAAGGGCGTTAATTCAATCAAAAAGTGAAGATACGCGAAATATACAAATCCCACAAAACAACCTACCACAAATGCAGGGTAAATAATTATGCGTGACAGTGCAAATTACAGTTTAAACCATAGTAAATAAAGTTAAAATAAAGATGTGTTAAGTATTAAAATCTAACATCTTTTTAATAGGGCGAGAAATGGAAAAGTATGTATATATATATATATATATATATATATATATATATATATATATATATATATATATATATATATATATATATATATATATATATATATATATATATATATATAAACCCTACTGAAAAAAAAACAGCTTAAACCAGCCTAGGCTGGTTGGCTGGTTTAAGCTGGTCGACAAGCCTGGTTTTAAAGGGGTTTTGGCCATTTCCAGGCTGGTTTTTCAGCCATTACCAGCCTGGTCTTAGCTGGTCAGGCTGAAAAATGACCAGCTAAAACCAGCTTGACCAGCCTAGCCAGGCTGGTAGCCCAGACAAAACCAGCTATGTCCATCTTAAACCCGGCTGGAAATGGCTGAAAACCAGCCTGGAAATGGCCAAAACCCCTGTAAAACCAGGCTGGTCAACCAGCCTAGGCTGGTTTAAGCTGGGTATATATAAAAAATGATTAAAATAAATATAAATAAATATATAAATATTGTAATCGCGTGGGGCAGCTGATTTAAAGTAACGTTAATCCTGTCGTAATGTTTACTTGCAGTGTCTGTGAAGTTGTTTGCGTTGTCTGAATATTTGCCAAGGTTTTTTAGTCTGCCCATAGAGATTTTGGAAGAAAAAATCCAGTAAAGTTTATCTCGAATTCTTAAAGCTCTCCTTAAGAATAAAGCTTTACTTTATTTTAAAGTAAAGAACCTGAACATCTTTACTTTCAGCAGAGGTTGGTTTAAACTCTTTAACATTAGTGATTTATCAAACACTGAACTGACAGTTGTTATTAACATCACCTTTGAGTGTGTGTGTGTGTGTGTGTGTGTGTGTGTGTGTGTGTGTGTGTGTGTGTGTGTGTGTGTGCGTGCGTGTGTGTGTGTGTGTGTGCGCGTGTGTGTGTGTGTGTGTGCGTGTGTGTGTGTGTGTGTGTGCGTGCGTGCGTGCGTGCGTGGACACACACAGTGTATTTTTTTTTTGTGAAAATTATTGCAATCATTCATGAATTGGTGAAGTTTGTTCCTCGCCACTGGATTGGTTGGTTTGGATCTAGTGGAGCTGAATTAAACTGAAGCAGTTTCAATTTACTAGAACTTTTATGTTAAGCTGCTTTGACACAATCTACATTGTAAAATGTGTTATATGAATAAAAATGAATTCAACTGAATGAGAAATAAATCCTGGACGATGGTCATAGGCTGAGATGAAAGGGAGTCCTCCAAGGCTGCGGATGTTCTAAATGACTTAAATCCATGGAAAATGTGAGCTTTGTCTAAAGACACTGAACATTTGAATGCTGAAATTGGCATACAGAGAGGAAGTAAAAAAAAATTGATTGCAACAAAAAACCTGATTTGGATGATGGTAGGTCTTTCCAGCCAGCTTTTAAAAACAAATAAGTCCATTTGGGGCACCAGTGCCACAGTTAGGTGAGTGAGAATTAGCGTGACTGTTGGCCTTGGGGGGTGGGGGTCCCGCCCCAACCAAGCGCTTCAGACATTGAAGTCTTGCCCAAAGACAGTGCCCTGATCTCGGCCAGCGCCGTTGGCACTGGGGGCCTGGGGGTCCCGCCTCAACCAAGCGCTTCAGTCATTAAAGGCTTGCCCCGAGATAGTGCCCCGATCCAGGCCAGCACTGTTGGCCTTGGGGGGTGGGGGTCCCGCCCCAACCAAGCGGTTCAGACATTGAAGTCTTGCCCAAAGACAGTTCCCTGATCTTGGCCAGCGCCGCTGGCATTGGGGGCCTGGGGGTCCCGCCTCAACCAAGCGCTTCAGTCATTAAAGGCTTGCCCCGAGATAGTGCCCCGATCCAGGCCAGCGCTGTTGGCCTTGGGGGGTGGGGGTCCCGCCCCAACCAAGCGGTTTAGTCATTAAAGGCTTGCCCAAAGACAGTGCTCCGATCCCGGCCAGCACTGTTGGCCTTGGTGGGGGTGGGGGCGAACCTCCGGCACTGGAGGAAGGCAAACACGAAACCCCCATATTGAATGCCCCTGGAACTACGTGCCGTTGGTGCACCCCAGCCACCTCAACAAATTGAGCACTGTACCAGGTGGTGGAAATGGGAAAGGCTGGTGCACCCAATCTATCTCTGTACCACAGTACAGCGAGGTGGTGGAGAGGGTGGTGCCCCACATCCAGATGGGTCACCAACGGCACGTCTGCCTAGCGAGTGCCACTAACTAAGTCAATGTTCCTGGCTTAAGTGTGGGTTGCCCGGGCACTGCTGGTGAGCAGGTGTCAAACTAGAAGACCCTTTGGGCGCGGTGATTGCCCCGGAAAGGGTGTGGGTCATCGGGGACAGGGGGTGGCAGTGGTGGCCCTGGGTGTCAGGGGCTCCAGCCACTCTAACGTAGTCGCCTGCCCCCCGGACAGGGTGTGGGTCATCGGGGACAGGGGGTGGCAGTGGTGGCCCTGGGTTTCAGGGGCTCCAGCCCTTCTAACATGGGCGCCTGCCCCCCGGACAGGGTGTGGGTCATCGGGGACAGGGGGTGGCAGTGGTGGCCCTGGGTGTCAGGGGCTCCAGCCCCTCTAACGTGGGCACCTGCCCCCCGGACAGGGTGTGGGTCATCGGGGACAGGGGGTGGCAGTGGTGGGAGGGGTGACCAGCGTCGATGACGCGGAAGTGGACGCCTCGTCCGCCATCTTTTAAACTGCTCCACGCGGCATGTGGGTCTCTCTCCCTCCAGCCTTGGTCTTGGACGGTCATGGCCGAATGTGCACTCAGCTTCAACGTCTACAGCCGCCTCTCGCCGCACCTGTCCGCGGTCCACAGGGTGTCAAACGCGGACGAGAAGAAGCTTTTGCTGGCGCTCGCCGCTGGCCGCGTGGACACGGGGAAGACGGCGTGCCCGGTGCCCGGCTGCCGGAGGACACCGGCCCGCCTAGACAGACACCTGAAGCAGCATGCCAAGCTCTCCGTCTCGGCCAGGAAGGAGGCCATGAGCCGAGCGAAGCGTCGGAAAGTGGCTCGAGAGCTGCGGTGGTTGCAGTCCACTCAACCGACGGTACCCGTGGTTTCTCGGCTGGTGTCATCCTCCGAAGAGGAAAGGGAACCAGACGGCCCGGAAGCCGAGCGTCTGTGCGTCGACCCCCGCTGCAGGCTCACAACGGAGCGCATACAGGCCCAGCTCTCAGAGCTCCGCAAGCAGGTGGACAAGGTGAGGTCCACCCAGCTCGAATTCAACCGCCGCTATCGAGAGTTGAGGAGGGGGGAAGAGGGGAGGAAGAGCAGGCGAGCAAGGTCGTGTCCTGCCCCGCCGGCACCATCCCCCGACCCCGCCCCCAGGCAAGAAGCGGCCCGAGGTCTCCGGGCGGCCTCCGGGCCTGTGGAAGCCTACGATCCAACAAAGTACCCGTACCCGGACCACGCCCGCGCCTTGAGTTGAGTATGGTTATGGCACTTTTCTGTTGGGCTGGTGGTGGGGGTATGTCGTCTAAGCTGACTTTTGACTTTCGCCCCCATTCTGCAGACTTGCTTTTGGAAGAGTTTGAGGGTTTCCAATTGGGAAGCGAGCCCACCGCCCGTCTGCGGAACAACGTCGCCTCCAAACTGGCGAGGGTCAAGGCCTTCCTAGGCTTCATGGCGAAAGGCCACGCGGACCCAGAAACCTTGTCCTTCCTCAACCAATCGGCGCGCATCCGAGCCTGGTCTGCCCTGCTAGGCCAAATGGGCATGGCCGAGCCCACGAGGCAGCACTACCTGAAGAACGTCGCGTAGTTCCTAGATTATCTCTCCGAAACCCCGCCGGCCTCCTGCCGCCTCTCCAGTACCACCCTGGTGCTGGTTCGCAGGGAGCTTCGAGCTCTCATTCGCGGCATACGCCGCCGCGTTGTGGTACACGAGGTAAGAACCAAGCAGGCAGACTCATCTCCAAAGCCACCCTGCTCCACTGTCACCGGACGGCTGGGAGAAAAATACCACCAGCGGCTATCGCTAAGTTTAAATCGTTGGTGGTGTAACGAGGTTTGTTGGAAAAGTCTAACCCCTAACTTCCTTCCGTCAGACGGCCTCGAGTCCAGCCCAGACACCAGGCAGCAGTGGCACTTCTATGGTTTTCTGACCGGCTACCTGACCTGCATCACAGGCCATCGCTGTGGGGTCTTCCAGAACCAGACCATCCAGGAGGTCGAAGAGGCCTCCATAAGCCCAGACGAGTCCGCCTATGTCAATAACGTGAGTGGAACTTTGCGGGTGGGGACCACCAGTGGTAGGCGCTCACTCATCTTCTCTCTGTTTTTCCCAGATCACCACGCATAAGACAAACCGAGCCTTCGGCGCGGCCCAGTTGTCTCTCAACAAGGAAGAATACAGCTGGTTCCGGAGGTTCTTGCAGCTGCGGGCTAGCCTCCCTGGGGGGAGCCAGGCCTCCTATTTTTTTTTTACTTCCAGACCCAGTCCCTGTCGAACCCTCAACAAATATTTTCAATCTGCGTGGACCAGCATGGGGCTTCCCAGCAAGCCTATCTTCACTGACGTCCGAACTGCCATCGCGACCCACGTGAGTATCTATGCCAGTGCCCCCCCGCTGACCCCCATGACTGCCAGCGGCTTTGACCTCAAAAAGTCTCTGTCTGTCTGTCTCTGACGCAGGCAAAGAATTCACATTCTTCCGAGGATCGCAGGAAGGTGGCGCAATTCATGTGCCACGACACCTCAACCTCAGATAAGTTCTACGCGCTTCACCTCGGCCCTCTCCAAGCACGTGAGTGCCGCAGACTCTTCGAGAGGGCCTTGGTGGAGGAGGAGGAGGAGGAGGAGGAGGGAAGCAGTAGGAGGCAACGGGCAGAGAATGCCACTCAAGGAAGGGGCGCAAGAGGACAGAGAGTCCCGGGTCACCCCTGGTAAATCAGTTCCTTTTTGGCATGGACCTCAACAGAGGGACGTGTGGTGTTAGGTAACTGGCCTTTTCTCTTTTTCAGAAGGGAACTAGCAGGAGGACGCTGCCATGGCAGCCTTCGAAGGGGAAACGCCCCCTCGAAGCAACAGAAGATTCTGAATCTTCCTGAATAAATATTTAACAATAAAGGTCATATGGTGTTCAGTGTCTTTATTATTCCTCTATCTGTGTGGTAAAAAATAGCTTCAATCGGGACAAATTATCCCTATCTCCTGTGTTAAAAGTGTTGCGTGGGACGCCCGCGTCCAGGTTCAGCCTTGGCTAAGTCCCAATTGGAACAAATGATCCCTGTCTCCTGTGTTAAAAGTGTCGCGTGGGATGCCCGCGTCCAGGTTCAGCCTTGGTTGAAAGCCCATCGGGGCAACTGATCCCTTTTTCAACATAAAGAGGTGCCAGGCTGGACAAGACTGTCCAGGTCTGCGCCGGCGTTGAATGGCCATATGGCCCATGGTCCAACTCTGGATTTTTGCAGGTGTCTCCCGGGACGGCTCGGTCCTTTGGGCTGCATAAAGAGGTCAGAGGAGGGATGCCCAAAAGCGGGGGTTAACTTCTGTGAGGTAATGAACATCCACATGGAGTCCTGCTTTTTGCTGTTCTCAACATCACCACATTCCTCCAAGACAGATGGAATTTTTGATTTATGCTCTTCTCTTTAATAAGAAATGACAATAATCTTGTTCCCTGAGTCTAGCTATACCGATTTTACATTCTGAAATGTTTTACTTATGAGGTAATTTTTATGAAGTACTGATATTGTATGTTTACACGCTCACAAGAAATTTGTATGTTCTATGTAATTTTGTTTTTAAATGTGCATGTGCATTTTTACAAAAGCTGCAGGCCTGTTTGTTTCAAATTACTTGTTTATTTGTTTAAGGAGTAATATAGTAAATGCAGAAAATAACAAAGGGAAATGATTGTACAAATATAAATTCATGTAATACTAACTTTTCCTTCTGTGACATTTATTTATGTTACCTGTTTCAATTTCAGTGCTTATAGATTTTTTCTTTTGTAATAACTTACTGAATGCAATGTTAAAAATAAGTTGTTTTGTGTACATTGTGCTTTATTTGTTCTGTGTTTGCAAAGCTAAATTGGCCTTATAATGATATTTTAATGTACTTTAGCGAAATTTTATGGGTAAAGCGTTTTTACAAATTTATGTTTCTATTTAAAGTTTACTGAAGTTTCTGTATAATCATTTAACAGAAAGAAAAGTAAATTGTACTGA
Organism: Danio aesculapii; assembly: GCF_903798145.1. Lineage (NCBI taxonomy): Eukaryota > Metazoa > Chordata > Actinopteri > Cypriniformes > Danionidae > Danio > Danio aesculapii. The sequence continues at coordinate 23,275,546 of NC_079454.1, read as the reverse complement.
GGATTTACTGTAAATTTACTGGATTTTCCGTGAAAAAAAAAAGGAAATTCCGTAAAAAAACAGAGAATGTACTGGCAGAAAATTACCAGTATATTTTCTGTTTTTTTACGGAAGTTTTACAGAAGAATGTGCTGGCAATTTTCTGCCAGTACATTCTCCGTATTTTTACGGATTTTTTTTTTTTACAGTGTAAGCATTTGCTTTTATAGCAGGAAAACACTATGGAAGTCAATAGCTACAGTTTTCCAGCTTTATTCAATAGATCTTCTTTATTGTTCAGCAGAAAAAAAGCTAAGTTTTGAACAAGTAAAGGATGATGCTAAATGACAGAATTGTCAGTTTTGGGTGATCTATCCCTATAAGTTAAAGTATGTAAGTTGATGTTAATATGCCTAGTTAATATTGATATCAATAAAAAGATCTGCTAGCCTTAAATGCCTTATCTATTGATCTTTTTGGATGTTTGAATTTAAAATCCACTTTTTTTCTTTGCTCAACAGGCTTTTTTCACATCGAGGTAATCTTCTATTGATATTTTCTGGATTTAATTATGTGTAAGTTGCATAAAACTCTATTATTTAACCACTCACTGTTGTTTTCAAATTACTTATGTAACTTGTCTTTCAGAATGTTTTAAGTTGTTGAACTCACCTCAGATCACAGTGTTGCTGTAATTCCTGATCTATGGAAAGAAGAATTAGATGAGGTAAGGAGTATACTCCTCTACTATATTTACTATCATGTTAAATGCAGTTATGTTATCTAAAACACAGTATGTCCATAATGTGGAAAATAGATCATGCTTATAATAGAAAAATTACTTTATTATTTTGTACAGCTGTTATTGAAATGACACTAAGTTTAACATTCCATTTTACAGCGAGCAATGCCACAACTACAGGACCTCTTCTTTCTCTTCTCATAATTTAAGTATTCGGAGACTAAATCTGACTTCTGTTAACTCAAACCTGCTTTTGCTGTATCTCTAAATTCATTTAATTGTATGTAATGTTGGTATATGATATATTATTAAAGAATTTAAATAAATTAGGCTACATGATTACTCATTAGAGATTTTATATGTAAATAAATTACAATAAATGTCTGAAGCTTCAATTTAAACTTGCTAGTCAGTAGTGATTTCCTGTGTAGTCCTGTTGTGTCAAGCTCTGATCAGTCCTCTCTTGTTCACTGCTTATTTTAACTTGTGTCTGATGTCGATCAATCTCTGAAGCTGGATTCTCTGTTGGATTTGTTTCTTCCTCTGACTGCTTTCTCCGTACCAACAACTACGCCTGCAGCTGCACTCCCTGGTCTGCTGTATTCTCCAGTCTAGAGCTTCACTGCCCAGTGTCTGCATTTTTATTTATTTATTTATTTATATTTGCATTTTAATGATTTCTTGTTTATTTTTCTTGTTTGTTTACCCTTCAGTTTAATTATATATATATATATATATATATATATATATATATATATATATATATATATATATAAAATCTAAACTTATTTAAAATATTATTTTATTTGCTTATAGTTAGATGTGTACTCTATGTATTAAATGTTGTGAAATATATAATAAAAAGTTTTGATTATTTTCATTTGTGCGGCATTTTTATACTTCAAAGTTTACACATGCAGTTGTTAAATTAAAAAGGAAAAATAAATGAACAATATTTAATATTAAGCAATACTAGACGAGAATTACTGCTTATGCTGTATTCTAGGCAGTATTGATAAACTGCCACAAAAAATATTAATATAAGTAGTAAGAACGCCGTCTCGTGGTTGCTGAATGTCACACGACACCGTTGCTACAGCCTTCTCATGTCTTACATTTCTACTTTGTGACAATGTAGCTAGCACGTAAGCAGCGACGTTGTCTTTGAAAAAATACGTTGAAAAAAAATGGTTTCAGACATTTAATGACATATTTTTGGCTGTTTTTTTGCAGTCTTGCACCAGCATTAAAGGCTATCCAAGTGAAAGGAATGGCCACCAGCCGTATCTAGTATCAGGAAGGATCAAGGGGAGAATCGACCATTTCTATGTGGTTATGGACAAACATCTCCCTTGTGCAGCAACCAGCTTCTTGAGTGCTCTTGATGAACTCTTCAAAGACTATTTGTTCAACTTGACGTACAAGGAATCCCTTGTCAACATCTTTACCTTTCTGCAGACTACAGTCTACAACATCAATTTTGGACTTACCAGTGAGTCACCCAGGGTAAAGGAACTGCGTGCAAAGCTTTTACACTAAATGTTTCTTTTACAATAATGTGTTTCTCTTCTCAAAGTTTGCAAGCCAACACCTCTTTAAGACTCTCACAGATTTTGAAACTGAAAATGCTGTACATTTTATGTTGGTTTAACTGTGCATTTCAGATGCATTGTTAAAAATGAAAGTTTAAACTTGTACACTGTATTGACTACTTTATTTAACTGATCAATGCAAACTGTCCTGTAATGTAATGAACCAACTACATAACTAAAAATACATTTAAATATCAACCTAGGTATGTATGAACACTATATTATTAGTGTTAAGAAGAACACTCTTAGTGTTAAGCTATTAACACTGCGAGTGTAGTTTTAACATATTTACTTTATGCAAACAGGCAAAGGGAGTGGAGAACACAGAGTTAAAGTTAACACTAGCAGTGCTTTTTTAACACTATGCAAGTGTAAACAAAATTTCTCCTTTTTCAAGTGTAAATTTAACTCAATTTAGTGTGCACCTATTTAAACTCTAAAGAAGTGTTAATTTTCACACTTTGAGAGTGAAATTAACACTTAAAAATTTGCTGTGCATATTTAAACTTACCCGGAGCGTTAACTGATTAACTTAAAAAAACTGTACCTTGTGGCTTGTATGTAAACCACTAGCAGAGGAAGACACTTTGACCATTCCATTGTCTGTAAACAATCTGAGTGGCCATGTTTCCTGTACTATAAAGCGCTACAGGACCACAGTAATTACCAGTATTTCTGTTCCCTCCTCTCTGGAGGTAATAAGGTTGGCGGAGTACCGGTAACCTCCCTTGTTTTTCCAGCAAGCCGAGATATAGAATGTCCCAGAGAAGCTGCCAGTGGGACATGGGTGGATCCAAAGGATAAAACTGGAAGCTGGGGGGGTCTCGCTTTTGTTGTGTAACAGTAAGCCGTATGACACAGGACATCTCCAGGCAAACAATGTACTAAGGCCACGTATTGTGAATGACGGACAATATCAGGGCTAGGGTCAACTGTTGGCTGTTTACAGTGGTTAAACAATTGCTTGAGTACAGCGGTAGGAAAACATTTGCAGAAATGGAAACCTTACATTTTCTCATTATGTCACTGTTGCCTGCGTGACATAACTGAAATCACGGATCAGCTAAATGTGCATAATAATACAAAAAACATGTAATAGGTGTTCAATAGATATATTAATGTAGTAAATAAACCACAAGACATCGCTAACGTTTCGTTACCGTGATTGCGTGATTTTCCCCTACAGAAAAATCTGCCTGATCTCATGAGGAAATGTTATGTATTGTTTACATAAGTAATTAATACTGAAGTAATTTGTGCTTCATTTGTATAAAACGTGTACAATTTTTAAAAGTCCAAACTCCACTCCTAAACCTACCTCTCATTGGGGAATGAGCAAATCACAGTAAAATATGAAATAGCCACTAAATCATGCAACCTAAAGTTGCAAATTGCTGTGAGATTGTGTTGGAAAACCCACATTAGCTTCACATTAAAATACATGTAAAGCAGGCCTGTAGCCAGCCTATTCGCCTCATTTTGTATTTAATTATGAGGTGTAAATAGAAGGTTTGCATTTTAGTGACATTAAGCACTATGCTTTTGCTGGATTAGCTTGTTGGATGGTCATCAAAACCACACGTGATGTACCAAAAACATTTCCTAAAGATTTAGAATAAACAAATATGAAAACACCACTTATTTTTTTAAATACAAACGAATCACATTGTATATCATTTGAAAAAAATATGAATATATTAAAGTTTTAAAGGGCACCTATGGTGAAAAATCTACTTTTCAAGCAGTTTGGACAGAAATGTGTGAAAGTATAGTGTATAAACTGTCATATTGGGGTGATATTGTTTTTTTTTTTTTCAAATTGAACAACATAAAAACAGTGGACCAATTGGAGCGGTTTTCAGATCGACTGCAATTTGACGTAGGAGTGCGGTCCCCCCGCCCACCAATATTGATTGACAGCTGCACGCATTAACATGTCTCCGTAGTAATGCATATAATCATATCAACCAGACAGGATGAGCGCAAAGCAACTGGGAATAAAAGGTCTGTTCAGTTTGCTAGGATCATCAATCATCATCAAATGTGATCAAGAGTGAGTTTTACAAGTTTAAAATGTTTTAAAACAGTGCATGTGTGTAATGAATTATAGCAATTCCCTTTAAATTAAAAACTGCAGCCTATTGTCAATTATTAAGCAAATAACAAACTGGCAAGCACATTCAACTTTCCTTAGTCAGAATTTGGGATGTCAGAAGTCACACTAAAGAAACAACCGACACAGGATTCCACTTGGTTTTAAAGTCATCTTCGATGGGTTATTTTTATAGGTATTTTTTTTTCCAACTTATTATGGCATAGAGGTCAAAGTGGGACAAATGAGCTTCTGTATGGGACCAATTCTGAGCCATCTAGTCTTTCGAACTACCCCCCCCCCCCCTCATCCCCCACCCCCGGCTATGCTACTGTAAAAAACATGAAACATGAATGGGACATATGAAGCACACATGTAATATGACTTTGAAACATTTTCATTAAAAAAAAGTTGGGATCAATGTGAAAATATTCAAATCCACTTGTATCACTGTTGCATTTGTATTTCGCATGTGATGCTTTTGTGTAAAGACTCTACAACCCAAATTGTAAATTGCAACAAAAATCAAGAACGAGATTCAAGATTTAAAGGTGCAGTATGTAAGTTTGACACCCAGTGGTTGAACTAGGTATTACATTCCTGGATCAAAACAAACGCAAGTGCAGGTTGCCAGATTGACCAAAAGGAGCGAGTCTGACAATTGAGCCTAAAGGCTGATTTAAATCGTGTTCTAAACAAAAGCAACGGCATGCAATAGGAGTATTCTCCATATTAAAGAAGTTTTTGTTCTAACCAACACCTGAATTTGATATATTATAGAAATGGCTTCTTCTCACAGGTGAACAACAGAAAACTGACACAGATCACCTCAGGTACACCACTCGTGCTTTATTCAGTGTTAAATGCTAACAATGTGTGTTTGAAGGATATTTTACATGACATTTATTGCCATACTACTGAAAGCAGCAGCAGATAGTTCACCTCAGATCTTGAAAATAAAATAAACTATTTAAAATTTAACTTTAGATCTGTGAGTCAAAACCAACACATATAAGTGATTCAGCACGTATATTTAATAACGTTAAAGAGGTTTAATACTTGTTAATTAGATTATAGACTTTACTATTTCATGAGTGAGTGCATGTTCTGTGTTTCTGAATGGCTCTATTTAAATTTCTGTCGTGTTTCATCTGTAAACAGCTAAATTGCCTATCACTGCAATTCTCGTCACGTAGTGTGTTATTAATATATTTAGCTGGAATGGATTGCTGGAATATAATTGGCTAAACTGGCATAGGCTGGGTTAAAATAACAAAAACAAAGACAGACGTTCTGGCATGTAATGCATATTTTCAAAGCAGAATATCTGACTTCAACATTGTTTTTCAGATAAACAAGAATGTTCACTTGGCATGCTTCTTAAATATCTGCAAACATATTATGCTTTAGAAGAGTCAAAAACGTACAGCATCTTTAATAATTATTTAAATAACTCCTTGAAAGAAAAACAATGAAAAGATCATTGATTTCATTGAGTTTTACATTACGTCCCAGTGAGGATGTAGTTATTATTCAGCACATATAGACTTTTGATTGCTCATTTATTCTCCTTTTAGTCGTTTGTAGAGAACATGAACTGATGCATTATGGGTTTTGAAAGGTCTTGGTTGTTTAGGTTGGGGTTTGATTGAAAGGGTTAGAGATTGAGTCTCCAACCTCCACATGTTTCCTGTCCTGGTCATTTCTGTTGGGAGTCGTTCCCCCTTTGAGCAGGAAAAAGAGAGCACTTCCTATCTTTTGGACTCATACTAGCAGCAGGAATGGAAAAGCCCTCATAGAGAACTCTTTGTGTTCTTTATTTATATGCTGTTTTTAAGCATTGCATGGAATTCATTTGTATAATTTGTGTTTATTAAACAGATAACAAAATAATGATGGATAAAAGCAGATGGAAATAAACGATCTCCAGTTTAATAACTCTAAAAAGAATACTCTAGTTAATTCAACTCATTTGTATGAGAACCAGTTTGTAAATATAGTTCCCCTTCATATGGGAACTTCAACGTGTGTCTGTTATTAAACAGACTTTTGGGAGTGCTTTAGACGACCAATCACATCTGAAGATAAGAAAACGGGCCAATGAAATGCCAATTGAATTGGCGGAGCTTAGCTCCACAGCTGAAACTGATGAGCCAATTAGGGCTATATCAGTCAGCTGCTGGAGCCAGCTTATCAGAATTGTTGCTTCAGACCCGATCTGAGACTGAAGAACCCTTCTGCTGAGCTGACTTCCAACATTGAAGAAAGCATTATTCTCACCAGTGCGAGGGAAGACGTTCTAGCGGCGGTCGAGCTGGGTTTCCCGTCCCCTTGGCGTTTCGCTGGTGACCTGAAAGAGCAGTTTGTTAAAAGAGCAGAATTCCCTAAGAGAGCACACGGTCGTGCAGCGCGTCTTTTTAAAGATGTCGTTTCGACCGTGCGTTTCTGGATGCGGTGGTTTCCTCTCCCCGGATGACAGGCACGAGTACTGCGTCACATGCTTGGGGGTCCAACATGTTGATGCGGTGCTCGCGGACAGTTCTTGCCCGCATTGCGATGGCTTGACTGTTGCGCAACTGAGGTCGCGGCGAGCTCTTTTATTAGGGCAAGTCACCCCTGCTGCTCCCCGCCAAGCGGTTAGCACTCGGGCAGGCCTGAGGGTTACAGTGGGGGCTAATCCGTCGCCTTCGGGCCCGCGGACCCCTCGCTCCTCGTCAGTGCGCTCTGTTTCTGCTTCGAGTGTTAGCGCTGATCCATCCTCTGGGTTGGCCGCGCTCTCATTAGATGACACCGGGGACGTGATGCCCATCGCTGCATCGGAGGGCGGGCTGACATGCTCTGATGAAGATCCGGACCCCCTGCCACCCTCCGGGGTTATCAGTGAGGTTTCGGATCTGGAGTCGGACATGTTAGCCGTGTTATTCCGGGCTGCTTCGGCCGTGGGACTGGAGATGGCTTGTCCCCCAGAACCGCGGCCGGACCGCTTAGATGGGTGTTACGTGGGGGTGAAGAAGGCGAAGCCTTTTAGACCCCCCGTCCCCTTCTTCCCGGAGGTACACAGAGAGCTCACGCAGGCATGGAGGGCACCTTTTTCTGCCCGGTCCTCGTGCGCTCCCGCTCTCACCTCCCTCGATGACGGAGCGGCCAGGGGTTATGAGGCGATTCCCCAGGCGGAGCGTGCTCTGTCCGCAGAGCTGCTCCACTCGGAGAGGTCCGCCCTCACTCCCTTCCAAAGCGTGCAGGTTATCTGAGTCTCTCACGGCCAGAGCCTGCACTGCTGCGGGCCAGGCCACCTCCGCTCTGCACGCTATGGCCACCTATCAACGCTACCAAGCCGAGAAGCTGGCCAAGATGCAGGAGGGCGGTTCTCCCCCAGGCTTGCTGCATGAGCTCCGCACGGCAACCGATTATGCTCTCATGACTATTAAATCGGCTGCTCGTGCCCTGGGGAAGACGATGGCCACATTAGTGGTCCAGGAATGCCACCCCTGGCTGAGCTTGGCTATATGAGAGACGTTGACAAAGCTTGCTTTCTTAACGCTCCCGTATCCCAGGCTGGCCTTTTCGGCGACACTGTCGGGGAGTTCACCCAGGAATTCTCCGCGGTGAAAAGCAGTCCAAGGCGAGGGGTGAGGTCATCTATCAGCGGGCTCAAAAAACTGCTCCTCCCGCTGCCCCTTCCGCTGCGGTTGCTCTTCGCCGAGGGCGTCCACCCGCGGCTTCATCTGCTCCGCTTTCGCTGCCCGCTCCGGCCAGGCGGCAATGCCGAGCCTCCCGCGGGACTGCAACGCCCCCGCCCCAGGGCGCCGCTAAGTCCAGTAAACGGACCGCGAAGCGTTCCTGGGACGGGCCATTCGGAAAAGAGGGGACCTGCTCTTTCCTCGGTGGGGGGCCGAGGATTATTAAATCAGTCCACAACGACTTTAAACTCCTCGCTGCCGGCCCCTGGGCTGGCGGCAACCAAATTTCCAAAAGAGCAGTTTCCTCTCTCTCCGGATGCGCGAGCCCGAGTACTGCCAGTCTGGGACGCTCCGCCTTTCAGCTCGCAGCACCGGGACCCTTCGCCTCAGGCCCTCAGAGTGCAGCAGGACGGACTCCCTTCTCTCACTCTGGCCTCACCGCGGGATCCAGGGAGGAAGGTAAGAGAAATTCTCTTATTTTCAGCTCTTCCCCGGGACGCACCGCTTCCCGGGATCAGCACTCCCATCCCGAGCTGCCCCTCCGCTGGCACGTCAGTGATCGCTCCGATGGTGCCATTAGCGCGCGCTCTGCCAGCCTGGTTAGCGCTGCCCAGCGCATCGCGGTGGCTCATACGGACGGTCAGACTCGGCTATGCGATTCAGTTCGCTATTCGCCCTCCCAAGTTCACGGGTGTCCTTTTCACGAGGGTGATCCCCGTGAGCGCCCCTGTCTTGCGAGAGGAGATTGCGGTCCTCCTGGCGAAGGACGCAATCGAGCAGGTCCCTCCAGCCGAGATGGAGTCCGGGTTCTACAGCCCGTATTTCATCGTGCCCAAAAAAGAGCGGGGGGTTAAGACCAATCCTAGATCTGCGCAGACTGAACTGTCATTTACACTAAATGCTTTCAGAATGCTTACGCAGAAACGCTTGCTTCAGAGCGTCCGTCCACAAGATTGGTCTGCAGCCATAGACCTGAAGGACGCGTATTTTCATGTCTCTATTCTTCCACGCCACCGCCCTTTTCTCCGGTTTGCGTTCGAAGGACGAGCGTGGCAGTACAAAGTCCTCCCCTTCGGGCTCTCTCTGTCTCCGCGGGTTTTCACCAAGCTCGCGGAGGGTGCTCTGCGCCACTGCGGCTTGCGGGCATCCGCACACTCAACTATCTCGATGACTGGCTCATTTTAGCCTCCTCTCGCGATCAGTTGATTATGCACAGAGTCAAAGTGCTTCGGCACCTCGACCAGTTGGGGTTTCAGGTCAACCGAGAGAAGAGCAAACTTTGCCCTGTGCAGAGGATCTCTTACCTCGGGCTGGAGCTGGATTCGGTTGCTATGGTTGCGCGCCTCTCCGAGGAGCGCGCCAGGCTAATGCTTTCCTGTGTAACGAGCTCCACAGGAAAATAGTGGTCCCACTGAAATGTTTTCAGAGGCTCCTGGGGCATATGGCATCCGCAGCCGCGGTCTCGCCGCTCGGTTTGCTTCATATGAGACCACTTCAGCATTGGCTTCGCGATCGAGTCCCCAGACGGGCATGGCGCGCGGGTACGCACCGGGTGAACATCACTCTGCTGTGTCTCCGCACCCTCAGCCCCTGGACGGATCTGGCTTTTCTACGGGCCGGAGTGCCCCTAGGGCTAGTATCCAGGCATGTTGTCGTAATGACACATGCCTCCAGCACGGGCTGGGGGGCCGTGTGCAACGAGCATGCAGCCGCGGGTTCGTGGTCCGGACCCCGCCTGCATTGGCATATCAACTGCCTGGAGCTGTTGGCAGTGTATCTGGCTCTCCGCCACTTTTTTCCGGTGTTGGAGCAGAAACACATGCTGGTCAGGACGGACAGCATGGCGGCGGTGGCTTATATCAACCATATGGAGGGTATGCGCTCTCGCCGCATGCCTCAGCTCGCTCGCCGTCTGCTCCTTTGGAGTCACACGCGGCTGAAATCACTGTGTGCCATTCACATCCCGGGCGAGCTCAACCGTGCAGCCGATGCGCTCTCACGGCAGCTAGTGTCCCGAGGAGAGTGGAGACTCCACCCCGATTCGGTCCAGCTGATATGGGCGCGCTTTGGGGAAGCCCCAGATCGATCTGTTGCTTCCACCGAGAACGCACATTGCCAGCTGTTTTATTCCCTGACCGAGGCCCCCCTCGGCACGGATGCACTGGCTCACAGCTGGCCATCGGGCACGCGCAAATATGCGTTTCCCCCAGTGAGCCTAATCGCACAAACTTTGTGCAAAGTCAGGGAGGACGAGGAGCAGGTCTTGTTTGTTGCGCCCCTCTGGCCCAACCGGACCTGGGTTTCGGAGCTCACACTCCTCGCGGCGGCCCCTCCTTGGCGCATTCCCCTAAGGGAGGACCTCCTCTCTCAGGGACGGGGCACCATCTGGCACCCACGCCCAGATCTCTGGAACCTCCACGTGTGGTCCATAGACGGAGCGCGGAGGACTTTGGTGACTTACCGCCCGCGGTACTTAACACCATCACTCAGGCTAGAGCACCCTCTACGAGGCATGCCTACGCCCTGAAGTGGAGTCTATTCTCTGAGTGGTGCGCTTCTCCCCGAGAAGACCCCCGAACTTGCCGGATTAGCATTGTGTTATCCTTCCTTCAGGATAAGCTGGAGCGTAGGCTGTCACCCTCCACACTGAAGGTTTACGTGGCGGCATCTCCGCTCATCATGACGCGGTGGATGGCAACACGCTCGGGAAGCATGATCTAATCATCCGATTCCTCAGAGGCGCGCGGCGATTAAATCATCCCGCCCCCCTCTCATGCCCTCTTGGATCTCTCTTTAGTCCTGGTGGCTGCAGAGAGATCTGTTTTAGCCACTCGATTCTGTATTCTGTCATTATGACAGCTCTGCTGATCGCATTGGCGCCATTCAAGAGAGTTGGGGATCTGGAGGCATTTTCGGTCAGCGAATCGTGCCTTGAATTCGGGCCGGGTTACTCTCACGTTGTCCTGAGACCCCGACCTGGCTATGTGCCCAAGGTTCCTACCACCCCATTTATAGATCAGGTGGTGAACCTGCAAGCGCTGCCTGCGGAGGAGGCAGGCTCAGCCCAAACTCACTGCTTTGTCCCGTTCGCGCCTTGCGCCTTTACGTGGAACGAACGCAAAATGTAAGATCATGTGAACAGCTCTTTATCTGTTATGGTGGCCGGCAGAAGGGAAGTGCCGTGTCAAAACAGAGGTTGGCCCACTGGTTAGTTGATGCCATCGCCCTCGCTTATCAATGCCAGGGCGAGCCGCGCCCTCCTAACGTGAGAGCGCACTCCACTAGAGGTGTCGCTTCCTCATTGGCGTTAGCACGCGGCGCCTCTCTCACAGATATCTGCAGAGCTGCGGGTTGGGCGACACCTAACACATTTGCAAGGTTTTATAACCTCCGAGTGGAGCAGTTTTCTCCCGGTTATTGGGAAATCCCAATCAATCGGGGGAGAATTAAGCTCGGTGTCACAAACGCTTGCTGCGCCAGGCTCCCTAAACCGGAGATGCGTGCGCTTTTTCCTATTCTACTAGTAAGTTTCCCTTCCCAGGCGAACCCTAGAGAATTCCTCCGAGGCCCCCAGCATCGACTCAGCGGAGGAGTCGAGTGCATGGCTCAGTGTGCGGTTGGTATGCCCATTAGGTCTACACGCATATTGAGGATCGGTGCCAGCTATGTGCATCCCCATTTGGTGATGTCATATGCATTATTACCACGGTGTGTTCCCCCTTATTAGGCGGTCCCGTGTCTTCCCTAAACCGCTAACCAGCTTATCATATGTAGCACTCCCCCTCATTAGGGCTAGTCCATATGTCTCCTTACCATCAGGTCTCCCCTTTTAGGGTAGCAGGTGGTCTCCGCTGCGTCCTCCCCCTTCGGGGACTGGCACGCTTTCCCAACGTACTGTCGTATTTCCAAAATCCCTAGTCTATATTAGCTAGGTAAAAGCACACTTACGACCCCTGATTTAAAACTTTTATTCCCATGTAATGGTAATATGTTGGGCCTAGGGGACGTTGGAAGGTTGCGCTCTTGGTGATGTCAGTGCGCTCACGCTTTGGCTTGGCAAACTACACATCAGAGACGCGACAGGCTTAGCTGCTGTGGCGCTTTCCATACAGTCTCCCAAAAGTCTGTTTAATAACAGACACACGTTGAAGTTCCCATATGAAGGGGAACGTCCTGGTTACGTACGTAACCCACGTTCCCCGAATAGGGAACGGAGACGTGTGTCTCCACTGCCACAGCACCTGAGTCTCCAGCTGGGAGCTGAGCGATCGGCTCTTCAGCAGGCAAATTCTGATGAGCTGGCTCCAGCAGCTGACTGATATAGCCCTAATTGGCTCATCAGTTTCAGCTGTGGAGCTAAGCTCCGCCAATTCAATTGGCATTTCATTGGCCCGTTTTCTTATCTTCAGATGTGATTGGTCGTCTAAAGCACTCCCAAAAGTCTGTTTAATAACAGACACACGTCTCCGTTCCCTATTCGGGGAACGTGGGTTACGTACGTAACCAGGACGTTTCAAGTTCCCAACATGCTTTGTTTCGGAATCTAGCAGTAAATATTTCAGCTAATTTTATGTGTTTTGTGCACAAGATTCATATAAGGAGAGGTCTGGGAGTGTTTAATGTTTCATTTATGATTAGTTGTAAAAGGGAGTCTGTTATGTCTGCGTTTTTGGAAAGGTTACTATCTAGCTGAAGTTTAGAGGCTGTGGTTAGTCTGAGGATGGCTCTGCAAATACTAAGATAAACTGAATTAAAACTACATTTTGGCTTAACTTCTTTTTAAAAGAACATTTATTTATTAAATGTTACACTTCCCAACACTCTTCCTGCATGTGCCAAGATAATTGTTTTTCATGTATAAAAGAAACTATAAAACAGGAAGTGTAAATAGATAATTAATTGATTTGAGGTGAACTATTTGTTCGTCCAGCAAATAGAAAGATGAGTGAAATGTTCAACAAAGCTGTTTCTCTTTTAGGCTTTTTCTTTTTTTAGGAGTTAATTTTATAACCTTTCTTTCTTTTCTTTTTTTTTTTTTAAGTATTTTTATCCATGATATAATAATTGAATACAGTATTGCCTACCACATCCCAATGGACCTGACCAAGGTGTGCCAATTCCTGCTCTGTCATCAGCGCTGGTGGCTGGAAAAGAAAACATAGGGAAAATGAACCTTACAGTTAACCAGACAATAGAGCGGGATAGCCTTGGATACATAAAAACACATCAATGCACAATATAACTATTTAAGAAATTAACTTATTCAAGGGTGATTGGAATAAGCTGGGATTGACAGTTTCTCTCTTGGGTTGATTAGGTTGTGGGAAGGCACAACATCTGAAATAGCAACACTATCTCACGGCAATTCTTAACGTTTTGATTTAATGGCTAATTCGTATGTATTCATACGATCTAAT